>NC_091950.1:400389043-400441543 GCF_031021105.1 Erythrolamprus reginae | reverse complement strand
TGGCCAAATTACAAAGGTATCATCAACATATCTCAGCCAAAGTTTAGGTTTGTATTTGGATTGCTCTAATGCATTATTTTTGAAATATTCCATATAGAGGTTGGCGATGACCGGTGAGAGAGGTGATCCCATGGGGGCTCCCTCTATCTGTTTATATCTTTGTTCATTATAGATGAAGTATGTATTGGTCAGGCAGTGGTTGGTAAGGTCTAGGATATATTTGGGGGGTTTGTGTTTGTCCTGGATAGCTGTCAAGGCTTCTTTAATAGGTATTTGTGTGAAAAGGGACACGACATCAAAACTCACAAGTAGGTCATCGGGTTGTAGGTTTTGTTTTTTGATTATTTGTATAAAGTGGAATGAATTTTGAACATATGAGGTAATAGTTTCTGTATATGGTTGAAGGTATTTGGCTAAAAATTTGGCAAGGTTTTGTAGAGGGGAGCCTATAGAACTGACTATTGGTCTGAGAGGTATTCCTTCCTTGTGTATTTTTGGAAGGCCATAGAGTTTTGGACATATGGAAGATTTTTCTCTGGGGATGATTTTTTGCTGGATTTCTTCGCTGATGGGAGAGGCCTTGATTTTGGATTTGGTAGTTTTTTCTAGGTAGGTGGTAGGATCTGTGCTTAGGAGTTTGTAGGCTGGGTTTTGTAGTAGAGTTGTCATTTTTTCTTTGTAGTCTGCTGTATTCATCACTATTGTGGAGTTTCCTTTGTCGGCTGGGAGGATGATTATATGATTGTCTTTCTTCAAATTGATAAGTGCATCTCTTTCCTCCTTTTGTATGTTGCTTTTAGGAGGTTTACTAGAGCAGAGAATATTAGTGACTTTAAGTCTGATTTTGTTGGCTGTATCTGGGTTTATTTTATTTAGATTTGTTTCAATTCCACATATGATGTTTTCAGTTGGGATACGTTTGGGGGTTATTGCAAAATTGAATCCTTTTGAAAGAATATTGGTTTCTGTAGTGGTGAGTATCCTGACTGATATGTTATGTACTGTTTTGGTCATAAGTTAATATATATATATATATACCCCCACTAAAACCCTCATTGTGTATTGGACAAAATAAATAAATAAAAATAAATAATTTCTGGCTCCATGTATTTTGCTTGGCGGGTCTAGCGTGGTGCTAATTAAGGGATTGTCAGCTGTTCCAATACACTCTTCTTGCCAGTACTTAATATTTATTGCCCGTTTCCAACTTTGCAGCCAGAGGGCACAGAGAATTTGCTCTTGGCCAAAGAAACTCTCTCTCTCTCTCTCTCTCTCTCTCTCTGTTGTGTTTGTGTGTGTGTGAGTGTATGTGTGAACTGCTACAACCAAATGAAAAGGAGAGGAAGACTTTGTTTTGCTGATGATATTTGTACAATTCCATAGAGGTCAAGGAAGGGTTACAGTTTAAACATCTACTGATTTAGGATTAGCAATAGCATTTAGACTTATATACTGCTTCACAGTGCTTTACAGCCCTCTCTACATGGTTTACAGGGAGTCAGTATATTGTCACCAACAATTGGAAGGATGGATGGCTGAGTCAACCTTGAGCCTGGTGAGATTCGATCTGCCAAACTGCTGGCAACTGGTGATCAGCAGAAGTAGCTTGCAGTACTGCACTCTAACGACTGCACCACCGAGGCTTACACAGATCAGGGGTTCCCAAACTTGGCAACTTTAAGACTTGTGGACTTCAACCTCTGACATCGATGAAAAAATGAGGGACCATTCAGAAGGAGTTGTGCCCAACAAATACAATCTTCCAAATGAGGAAGGAACATTTTTGGAAGATAGGTGAGGTCAGCTGAAGAAGAAGAAGAATGAGCAACATGGGGTCAAAGGCTGCCAGAAGGTAGACGTGGCATCGGGGTAGAAGCCCCACCCTTTTTGTATGTGATGCACATCATATATAGTACCAGGGGAGAAATCCACCAGGTTCTGGATAGGGGTGGGTTGCCGATCAGTTTCCGGTCACAATTCAAAGTGTTGGTTATGACCTATAAAGCCCTACATGGCACCGGACCAGACTACCTCTGGGACCGCCTTCTGTTGCACAAATCCCAGCGACTGATTAGGTCCCACAGAATTGGCCTTCTCCAGGTCCCATCAACTAAGCCAGTGTTTCCCAACCTTGGCAACTTGAAGATATCTGGACTTCAACTCTCAGAATTCCCCAGCCAGCATTCGCTGGCTGGGGAATTCTGGGAGTTGAAGTCCAAATACCTTCAAGTTGCCAAGGTTGGGAACCACTGAACTAAGCAATGCCGTCTGGTGGGACCCAGGGGAAGAGCCTTCTCTGTGGTGGCCCCGGCCCTCTGGAATGAACTCCCCCCGGTGATCAGGACTGCCCCCACCCTCCTTGCCTTTCGTAAGCTCCTGAAAACCCACCTATGTCGCCAGGCATGTGGAGATTAATATACCCCTCAGCTATTATGATTTATGTATTTGTGGATTGTATGATTGTTTTTTATTATAAGGGTTTTAAATACTGTTTTTAATATTGAATTTGTACTCTGTATATTACATGTTATATAATATAATATAATATAATATAATATAATATTAATATTGTTGCATTTGTTGATATACAGTGAACCCTCGATCATCGCGAGGGTTCCGTTCCAGGACCCCACGCGATGATCGATTTTTAGCAAAGTAGCGGTGCGGAAGTAAAAACACCATCTGCGCGTGCGCAGATGGTGTTTTTGCTTCCACTGCCGCCCGCCCTTCGCCCGCCCACCCCATTGCTCGCGCCTGGGGTGCGCGCACGCGGTGGGGACTCCCTAGCTCCGCTTCCCAGCTGGGGAGCCGAGCTAGGGAGTCCCCACCGCACGCGCGTTGCTGGGGAAAGCGCGCGCGCGCTTGGGGACATCGCAGCTCCGCTCCCCAGCTGGGAAGCGGAGCTAGGGAGTCCCCAAGCGCGCGCGCTTTCCCCAGCAACGCGCGCGCGGTGGGGACTCCCTAGCTCGGCTCCCCAGCTGGGGAGCGGAGCTGCGATGTCCCCAAGCACGCGGGCACTGCCCGCCCGCCCACGCTGTTGCTGGGGCCGCTTCCCAGCTGGGTTGCCGAGCTGGGGTGTCCCCGCGCGTGCCGCCTGCCTGCCCACGCCGTTGCTCGCGCCGCCGCTGGGGTCTTACGGGGGCAAGAGGGGGAAGACCCAGGGAAGCCTCTGCCCGGCGGGGAAACTCCACCATCTACGCATGCGTGGAAGGGCACGCATGCGCAGATGGTGGAGTTTACTTCCGGGTTGAAAACTCGCGAAATAGCCCTTTCGCGATACTTGAAGACGCGAAACTCGAGGGTTCACTGTACTCCCTCTGTCTTGCAAACATTCTTGTCTATGGCAAAGAATAATGCTGTTGAATCAAACCGGAGATTTATTTAATCCGTAATACATGGTAGCTATTCCAACGTAGTCAGAAAACTCACAGGAAGTTTGTTTGTTTCCCATTTTCTTTCTTCCTTCTGTAGAAGAATCAGATGTCAAATGTAGACTTCACTTTGGCTTTTAGGACCTAAGAGCTGAACCTTACTTGAAGCTGAAAGGCTGCCCCATAAAGCATTTAATGCAGGGAAGATCCATTTGTTAGCTGTGCTATGTCTTATACTGAAGGGATTTTAGAGATCTGTTTAGAGAGGACCAGGGTCAAGTAGGGTTGATAACATGGTTTCCGTCAGCTTCCTGAAAGCTGACACTGAAAGCATGTTGACTATGATTCACAAAGGCATTAACAACCATAAAATGTCCTATTCCTTCAACCAGTCAATCAGTATAAATCATCTAGCAGACTCCATACCATAACCAGATCCCCAGGCAAAATGTCAAAGCCATGTCTTCAGAGCTTTTCAAAAGATAAGTAGGGTTAGGAACAATCCAACCTTGAGGGGGATGACAGCAAAATAGCACTTAGACCTATCTATCTATCTATCTATCTATCTATCTATCTATCTATCTATCTATCTATCTATCTATCTATCTATCTATCTGCTGCTCAACTCCCTAAGGACTCTGGGAAGGCTTATAACAATAAGAACTATATCTAAAAAACCAGTTAAAAGATAGTTTAAAATCCTTTAAAACCATACATACCTCTCATGACCAGATCTAGATAATAGAGTGGTACCTCTACCTAAGAACGTCTCTACTTACGAACTTTTCTAAATAAGAACCGGGTGTTCAAGATTTGTTTGCCTCTTCTCAAGAACCATTTTCCACTTACAAACCCGAGCCTCCGAAATTGTAACTGGAAAAGGCAGGGAGAAGCCTCCGTGGGGCCTCTCTAGGAATCTCCTGGGAGGAAACAGGACCGGAAAAGGCAGGGAGAAGCCTCCGTGGGGCCTCTCTAGGAATCTCCTGGGAGGAAACAGGGCCTCCACCTTTCCTGTGGTTTCCCCAATCACACACATTATTTGCTTTTACATTGATTCCTATGGGAAAAATTGCTTCTTCTTACAAACTTTTCTACTTAAGAACCTGGTCATGGAACAAATTAAGTTCGTAAGTAGAGGTACCACTGTACTTTAAAAATGTGAGAAGTGCTGCAGATCTTGCAGGAGAACAACATGTTTCTACTACTAATTAGAAAACCTATGTACCCTTCAGGCTTTTGTTTTGTCTTTCAAAGAGTTGATTTGTTTCATGTGATATTGTAAGCACAGTTTTTATTCTTTTTTTCAAGTTGGTGTAATTTCCTGAAAAAAAACCCCCCTCTATAAGAAACAGCAGAGAGGTGCTCTGCTTGTGTAGTGGAACGGCTGTATTATAGAAGACGGCTGCCTATAATATTAGCCTCCATGCAGCTGAAGCATCTGGCTAGTAGGCTATTAGCATTTAATACAGTAACGACAACAAACAAAAATATTTACGTGGAGGACATTATTATTTTTATCTTTTAAAATTGTGTTTCATTTTTAGAAGACCACAATATTTTAACACAGATCTGCACCCGTTTTCTTACATTATATCTACTTAATAATATACATTACATCATATATTTACAAAGCTCTATATTTTCCTCTTTCGTTTCACATTGTTTCACAGTCCTTTCTTTCTTTTTCTTTTTAGGCCAGTTGTACCATCTGTTTCGTAATATTCTGAATTATTTCGTCCTTTGAGCTCCATCTTGGCACACCTGTAAATTTTGTCCATAAGTACATTTTCTGGTGGGATTGAATTATTCTTCCAATATTGGGCATATGCTATTCTCGTGGCTGTTATTGAAATGTATTGTTAAATATTGTATTTTTTGGGGGGTACTGTGTCTTCATTATTCCTAGATGGAGGATATATTAGGTACAGTTTGTTAATAACATTAAACATGATCCTGGAGGCAGTAGTAGTAGATCAAAAGTCTGTGGCATTTCTAATGAGAAGATTTTACATTTTTTACCAAGATTCAGAAAGAGGTCTATGGAGCTTCTCAGCCATCCAGGTCCCAAAGATGTTTTTCCAAAAACTGGATTTTTGAAAGTTTAGCTACCTTTTGAAAAAGCACCTTTGGGATTCAGAAAGAGAGGTGGTACTGGTATCTTTGAAGATTGTAGACCAGGGCCTACAGGTCTTAGCTTAAAACCAGCCTTGCTTTGGATGTGAACCTTTTCTGTGTTGTTAGTCACGAAGTTGTGTCTGACCCATTGCTCATGGACAACATTCCTCCAGGCTTTCCTGTTCTCTGCCATTCTCCAGAGTCCATCCAAGCTCATGCCTACTGCTTCAGTGACTCTATCTGTTCTGATCTCTGTTCTGGTCACTGTTAATTGGAATAAAGGCTTGCTAAATGCAGAGATTTGTAAAAACAAAACATCACCGTTATTTTTCTTCTTTCTGTTACACACTTCGTCATCTCCGCATGCAAGTCTCTTATCTCAGTCTTTAGTAGTCAAGGCAACATCAAAATCATCAAAGCATTCCACAAGTCATTCTAAGATTTATGGCTAAGCAGCATTAGCCCAGGGTAAATAAAAACTGCAATTTAAAGCACATAAAGCAAAGCTTACTTTCGGAGCCGCTGAAAGACACCTCCATATTTCTTAATAGCAGATTGAGAACTCCACCCTTCTCTTCCACTGACACGTGGACATGACAAATTAATTAATTAATTAACCCGTTCCTCTCTTTAATATTTCTTCCCTGATACTTGCTCCCTTGGTCTCTGCAAGTGTCTGAAAGAAGGATTTACCCATCGAATATCTGTCTCTCCTTCACTTGAATCTGAACTCATAGAAATGTCCTGTGGTTGGTCTCCTCCTCCTTCTGCCTGTAAATCAGGCCCTGCCATGAATTCATAAACACTTTCCGAATCAGAATTTGCAAAATCCTCAAACTGAACAGGAGTATACACAACACCATCCAGCCACCTCATTCTCTGCTGTCTCCTTCTTCATTTGCTCTCAATCTTTCCTAACATTAGGCTCTTCTCCAGTGAGTCCTTCCTTCTCATTAGGTGGCCAAAGTATTTGAGTTTCATCTTCAGGATCTGGCCTTCTAAAGAGCAGTCAGGGTTGATCTCCTCTAGGACTGATTGGTTTGATCGCCTTGCAGTCCAAGGGACTCACAGGAGTCTAAAAAACCCCATGGACTTTTAGTGTACAAATGTCGAATTACTGTTCTTTCTATACAGACATTACAGGCAATCCTGGACCAACAACAACAATTGAGACTAGCATTTCAGTTACTAATTGGTGCAGTCATTAAACAAGTCCTCATGTGTCTGGATTTGATTTATGATTTTTAAAATAATGGTCATTAGGCGAATAATGGGATCATTAGCGAATCTGGCTTCCCTCCAATTGACTTCACTTGTTAGAAGCTGACTAGGAAGGTTCCAGATTGTAACCACATGATTGCAAGATGCTATCATGCAGTTTAATGTTTCCAAATGTAAAATAATGCACTTGGGGAAAAGGAATCCTCAATCTGAGTATTGCATTGGCAGTTCTGTGTTAGCAAAAACTTCAGAAGAAAAGGATTTAGGGGTAGTGATTTCTGACAGTCTCAAAATGGGTGAACAGTGCAGTCAGGCGGTAGGAAAAGCAAGTAGGATGCTTGGCTGCATAGCTAGAGGTATAACAAGCAGGAAGAGAGAGATTATGATCCCGCTATATAGAATGCTGGTGAGACCACATTTGGAATACTGTGTTCAGTTCTGGAGACCTCAGCTACAAAAAGATATTGACAAAATTGAACGGGTCCAAAGACGGGCTACAAGAATGGTGGAAGGTCTTAAGCATAAAATGTATCAGGAAAGACTTAATGAACTCAATCTGTATAGTCTGGAGGACAGAAGGAAAAGGGGGGACATGATAGAAACATTTAAATATGTTAAAGGGTTAAATAAGGTCCAGGAGGGAAGTGTTTTTAATAGGAAAGTGAACACAAGAACAAGGGGACACAATCTGAAGTTAGTTGGGGGAAAGATCAAAAGCAACATGAGAAAATATTATTTCACTGAAAGAGTAGTAGATCCTTGGAATAACTTCCAGCAGACGTGGTAGATAAATCCACAGTAACTGAATTTAAACATGCCTGGGATAAACAAATATCCATCCTAAGATAAAATACAGAAAATAGTATAAGGGCAGACTAGATGGACCATCAGGTCTTTTTCTGCCATCAGTCTTCTATGTTTCTATGTTTCTATGCTACAACTATCCTACATCCTACCTGGTTGCGAAGCATTCTAATTATGATAATGTGACTGCAGGGGGGGATGGCGCAATAGTCATAATTTTGGGGGTTAATTTTTTTAAATTTTTCTCCCCTCAAAAACATGTTCAATATCATATACCTTCCATCTACATTATAATACAATAATTATCTCTTTGCTTTTGGTATTTATCCGTCCACAAGTGCTGCCTTCTTTCTTTTACCACCTGAAAAATCAAATATAAAATTTTGCAACATCCTTGTTCAAATTTACAACGCCATTGACTAATACATCTAATCAAGTATTTTTACTCATCAATACATTGGGGCCAAATGGACGTCTAACAGGACTAAATTTAATCTTTATATATCCTTATTTATTCACATACATCTCTGAATCCTTATTTCTAGCTTAATTGCCCTTTTTAACTTAAAAAGAAAAAACATAAACATAAAGAAGGAAAGAAAAAACAATATTAATTATATCATCCCTTTATATCTACTAGATCTTACTGAATATCCGCATAACAATAGCATTACCAGAAAGTGAAGGCTGAGCCATAACAGTTTATTAGACATAATTAGGTCATAATTTTGAGGATGGATCATAAGTCACTTTTTCTGAGGTTCTCGTAACTTCAAATCATTGTTGAATGAAAGGTTGTAAGGCAAAAACTACCTGTACAGTAAGAAATACTTGGGTAGATAAGGCATAAATAACCAAACATGTGTCTCCAAATATTTCCAATTAGCTCAGTGGACAAGGTGTGTCAGAACCTTACAAATTCCAAATTGCTAATATGGCATTGCGGCATTAAAAAACTTTCCTTGAATCTTTCTTTTCATTATCCTGGGCCCTGTGCTCTTCAACATTTTCATCAACGACTTGGACGAGGGAATAGAAGGGCAACTGATCAAATTCGCAGATGACACCAAGCTGGCGGGGGTAGCCAATACCCTAGAAGACAGGCTCTTTTTTTTTTCTTTAAATATAATTTTTATTGATTTTTATAGATTTACAAAAAACAAACATATAACAGTGCACAGTGCTTGTGCCCATCACCAAACAACACACACACCCCGTCACCCCCACCACCCCTACAGGAGGATTCAAAGAGGTTTAACTTGTTTATCTATCTATTAATCCTTGGCTCTATCTTGAGCAAATTTTACTAAAAGAGTGATTGTAGTTTATTTTTCGTATTTACATCACAGATTTTACTTAACATATAATCTTTTACCTTGTTCCATCGCACCATCAGCTTCTCTAATTTATTCTCATCAAAATTATTTAATCTTATTTCCATAATTTCAAAATATATGTGATCCACCATATACCAATACCAATTTTGTACTGTCCATTTTGTAGAATCTTTCCATCCTAAAACTATCACCGTTTGAGCACTTTCCAATGCTGCAGTTTTAATTTCCTTAAATTCTCCTAATTCCCTATATTTAATTAAAATTGCTGCTTCTTTTATAATAATCCAATTAATGTTTAACATTTTATTAATTTCATTCTGGACTACCTTCCAGAATTTCTGTATTTCTGCACACTCCCAGATCATATGCATAAATATTCCTTTTTTCTGGCACCCATGCCAACATTTGCTCTTCTCTTTCCCCTGGAAGTGTGCAATTTGTACAGGTGTATAGTACCACTTATGTAAGATTTTTCTTCTCATCTCTTTAACTCTCGTATTTTTAATCTTATATATATTTTCTATTATTTCTTTCATTTCTCTTTCATCTATTTGTAAATCATCCTGCCAACATCTTGTTAAACTTTTAGCTACTTCTTCTTCCCTTTGCAATAACATCCTATATATTTTGCTGGCTTGTGCTTTACTTTCATTTATCTTTTCATTTATTATTTTTTCTAAACTATTTTCTTCTCGTAAGAAGATTTCTTTATTCTCACTTTTGTTTAAATATGTACATATTGCATTGATCTGCAACCAATTCTGTTTACCGATCCACCATTCCAATCTGGTTCTACTAACTCTTCCATCTTTCTCATATAATTGTTCAATTCTCGTTACCCCTTTACTATTTAGTATTTTAAGACAGGCTCAAATTACAGAAAGACCTAGACAGACTAACACAGTGGGCCCATACCAACAAAATGATGTTTAACATCGACAAGAGCAAAGTCCTTCACTTATGCAGAAAAAACCCTGGACACATGTACAACCTGGGAGAAACCCCTCTTAGCAGTAGCGACTGCAAAAGAGACCTCGGAGTCTTGGTGGATAATCAACTAAACATGAGCCAACAATGTGCAGCAGCAACTAAAAAAGCCAACACAATCCTAAGCTGCATCAACAGGGGCTGCATCAACAGGGGAATACACTCCAAGAGCAGGGAAGTCTTAATACCACTCTACTACGCCCTGGTCAGTTCTGTATTCAGACATTGAAACTCTGGAGAAGGTGCAAAAAAGAGCAACCAAGATGATTAAGGGATTGGAAACCAAGACTTACGAAGAGAGACTGAGGGAACTGGGCATGGATAGCCTAGAGAAAAGGAGGGCCAGAGCGGACATGATAGCAGTCTACAAGTATACGAGGGGATGTCACAGAGAGGAGGGGATCACTTTATTCTCCAGGGCACCAGAGGGCTGGATGAGGAACAACAGCTGGAAGCTGACCAAGGAGAGATTCAACATGGAGATAAGGAGGAACTTCCTGATGGTCAGAGCGATCAACTAATGGAACCACCTGTTGTGAACTCCAACACTCTGGACATTTTTAAGAGATTGAACTGCCACTTGACTGGTGTACTATAGGGTTCCTGCTTGGGCAGGGGATTGAACTCAATGGCCTTCATGGTCCCTTTCAACTCTAACAATAATAAATAAATAAATAAATATTAATAATAATAATAATAATAATAATAATAATAATAATAATAAAAAATTACCACCCAATGAGCAATGCTGAGAGAATCTGTAGAATGCAAATCCAGAACTCCACAGCCTGGAACATGCCCACATTTAATAACAGAGGAACAAAAAGGGCCCAGCAGAGAAACAGTCTGCTTCCCTTTCTTCTTTCTTCTTTGTCATAGGATCATAGATAGATGGAATCACAAAATTGCAAGAGTTAATTTAAGCCACCAACTGCTGGAATTCAGATTAAAGCACCTCTGACAACTGTTTGTCCGGCTTCGGTTTGAATATATACAGTGAAGAGTAGCCCACCAACATTCTGGGTAATTGATTCCACTGTTCAATTGCTCTTATACGGCAGTTAGAAGGGTATTCATAAGTTCCAGCTTTAGTTTACCTTCCTATTATTTCAGCTCCTGACTTCAGGGATCATAGATAATAGAGCTTGACCTTTGCAAGTGTGATACTTTGGTTATCTGAAAAGTGATTTTATATCCTGCCCCAAGTCTTTCTTCTCAAGACTTAACATTTTCTGCTGATAGGACTAAGTTTCCACTCTGCTAATGATTCTCATTTTTTTCTTTGTAGTCCTCCTATTTCTGTAGTTTTCCTAATTGTTTTTGATTGAACAGTACTGGCCAGAATTGGACAGAGTATTTATTATTTATTTATTTTATTTATTAATTAGATTTATAGGCCTCCTCGCGGTCTCAGGGCGGCTTACAACAATGAAATACAATATAACAATAAAATAGTTAATTATGAACAATTAAAAAGAGTTAAGAACAATAAAAAACCCAATATAAAATAATAATCTCTCATTCAAACTACTGGGAGAAGCGGGAACTATTTCTCCCAGCCCCAGGCCTGCCGGTAGAGGTATACGTGTTTTTTCAATGCCTTTCAAAAGGCAAGGAGAGTGGGGGCTGTACAGGGGGAGTTGGTTACAGAGGACTGGGGCCGCAACAGAGAAGGCCCTTCCCCGCGGACCCGCCAGTCATTGTTTGTCCAATGGGACCCAGAGGAGGTTGACTCTATGTGACCCAAACAGTCACTGGGATATTTGGGGCAGACGACGGTCCTGTAAATAATCTGGTCCAATGCCATGTAGGGCTTTAGACAGTACTCAAGAAGGGAGCTGGATCGACAAAGAATAGCATGAAATTCTTACACTATGTGATGAGATATTTATTTATTTATTTATTTATTTATTTATTTATTTATTTATTTATTTATTTATTTATTTATTTATTTATTTATTTATTTATTTATTTATTTATTTATTTATTTATTTATTTATTTATTTATTTATTTATTCCCGAGTCTACGGAGAGGGGCGGCATACAAATCTAATATTTATTTATTTATTTATTTATTTATTTATTTATTTATTTATTTGTTTGTTTGTTTGTTTGTTTGTTTATTTGTTTGTTTGATTGATTTGTGTGCCGCCCCTCTCCGTAGACTCGGGGCGGCTCACAACATACAATAAGTCAATTCATAACAAATCTAATAAATTTAAAAAACATTAAAAAAACCCATTTTAAACCAGACACACACACACACACACACACACACACACACACACACACACCATACATAAATTATATAGGCCCGGGGGGAGGGAGGGGGAATGCCTCAATTCCCCCATGCCTGATGGCAGAGGTGTGTTTTAGGGAGTTTACGGAAGGCAAGGAGGGTGGGGGCCGTTCTAATCTCCGGGGGGAGCTGGTTCCAGAGAGTCGGGGTCACCACAGCGAAGGCTCTTCCCCTGGGACTTGCCAGACGACATTGTTTAGTCAACGGGACCCGAGAAGGCCAACTCTGTGGGACCTAATCGGTCGCTGGGATTCGTGCAGCAGAAGGCGGTCCCTGAGATATTCTGGTCCGATGCCATGAAGGGCTTTATAGGTCATAACCAACACTTATATTCTGTTCCCATCACAGTTCTACTCTATTAATAAATCCTAAAATTGTACTGTTTAGCAACTACATTCTACCGCTGACTTAGCTTGTGATTAACTACAGTTCCAAGTTCCTTTTCACTATCTGCTCTTGCAAAACAAAATCTCTCCCCTCCTGTATCTGTGCATTTGATCTCGTTTTTCTTAAATGAGAATTTTTTTTTGGTATGCATGTGTCTCTTGAGGCCTCCAGAGAAAGGAAGATGTCAGGCAATGCAGTATCTATTGATGTTGAAGAGATGCCCAGACAAGCTCTCCTGGTTTTTAAGTTTTTCCTTTCAGGGGCTCTTAAGGGTTTGGGTGTCTCTTTGGCAGCTACAAATGTAGGAAGAATAGACATCAGTGTTCCCTCTTCTCCGTTTCAGCTTTAAAAGGTTACAGAATATCAATAAGGGTGCATTCTGTTCAAATCACCTTTGAAAAGAAATCAGACTTGGATAAAGCTCAGTGCTTCTGGAACTTTTCACTGCTTAGAGATTTAAGGGAAGCATAACAACATAACAATAGCAACCAGTTTCATATAGTGGTTAATTAAGGTACTGGCCTAGAGACCAGGAGACAGTGAGTTCTAGTCCCACCTTAGATACAAGGCTGGATTCCTCCCAGTGAAGGGCTGCAAATATTTTTACTACCACACTGTGGGCGTGGCTTATTTTGTGGGTGTGGCTTGCTGGCCATGTGACCAGGTAGGAGTGGCTTGATGTTCATGTGACCGGGGGCGGCTTAATGATCATGTGGGCTTAAAGGTGGCCAACATGATGTCACTCACAACAAGGGTTTTGGGTTAGGGTTCTCCTCGCCTCAAAGAGATACTATGTGTACATACATATTACACACAGGCACACAAAAATATACATTATCTACTATATAAAGTGTATGTACACACACACACACACGTGCGCGCGCACAGCTCTTCTAAAATTGTACACATTCACCCTCATTTACTGCAATAGGAAAAACATACCCAGAGCCCAGAAGGGGAAAAAAAAAAATCAAAATTTTTCTACCGGTTCTGCATACCTGACCATACCCGTAGGAGCCCATCACTGGTTCCTCCCAGTTTGGATCAGATTGCCTGAACCGCTAGTGACTCAGTGGTGATATAATTTTGGTGTCACCAATCTGGTTATGTCTATGCTGGTCTGTGGGTGCCGCCATCTTTTTTTCTGAAATTGTGGCAATTTTTTGTTGTTCTCCTTGTCCTCTGCTTTGAAAAAATCCCTCCTGCCAGCCCCCAGGTTAATACCAACCTTTATTTCTTCATCCGCAGCATAGCTGAGCATGCATGGAAGTGAATTTGCACGAGGGGATGCACACGGAACATTCCCAATGCGAACCAGTGACAAAGGTACGTGGAAGCTGTTCTGTCGGGCTCTCTGGTAGAATTCTCCCAAAAATTCACAGGTACAAATTTCACACACACACACGTTTGAAAATTCAAAACAATGTTCTTTGTAATGAAAATTCACTTAAACCAAGCCCTCTTTGGTATAGCAAAGAGCACTTGTCTCTAAACAAACTGGTAATTTGTACAAGTCCTTTATCAGTTCTGTGATACTTAGCTTGCAGCTGTGAGGCAATTCACAGTCCTTCTTCTTTCACAAAGTGAAACACACTTTGCCCTGGTTTAGTTTCAAAGCGGGGAAAAATCAGCACACAAAAGGTCAAAGTCAGTAAAGCAGTCACAAAACACAACGATCAGATAATCCTCCACAATGGCCAAACCCATGGGCTGCTATTTATAGCAGCCTCACTAATTACCACAGCCCCACCCAACCACAGGTGGCCTAATTTCTTTGATAATAATCTCTCAGTTGTTGTTGCCTATGCATCGCTCTCCGCATGCATGGCTGTATCATTAACTCTTGTTCTGAATCCAAGGAGGAGCTAGATAATTGATCTCCTTCTGAGCTGTCTGCCACACTCTCCTCCTCCCTGTCACTCATGTCTTCTTGGTCAGAGGAGCCTTCATCATTAGATTCCACCGGGGGCAAAACAGGCCTGCAGCATGTGGATGTCTCCCCCACATCCACAGATCTTGGGGCAGGAGCTGGGCCAGAGCTAACCACAACAGAACCCATCTCTGCTTAGGTATGAAAGCCAATTGGGTGACTTCAGGCCAGTCCTTCTCTCTCTTTCAAACCCAACTCACGATGTAGTTATTGTGAGGAAAAGAGAAGGTGCATTGTGTCTCTTGTCTGTCTTGAGTTTACTTATAAACAGTATGGGGTTCCTAATGGTACGGGCCACACTGTAGCTCCGGTAGGGAAAATGGAACTGCGTTTGCAGCTCTGCGACCCCTTGTGTGCATGCACACATGTCTGAGTGAGATTTTGCTTCTGTGCATGCACAAGAAACAAAATCTCGCAATGGGACGTGCGTGTGAGTAAGATTTCGGAGATTTTTTTGCTTCTGCGTATGTGCAGAAGCAAAAAAATCACTGAAATCTCTCATGCGTGTGTGTCCCCTTGCAAATCACTGAAATATATATGAAATTAATTTGTTAATGGAAAACAACATGTACTAATTTATATACTTGATAAAAATTATAGTCTGGTGTATAATTAATACAATATAAATATAGTTACTTTAAGGCTAATACAGTGGTACCTCTACTTAAGAACGCCTCTACTTAAGAACTTTTCTAGATGAGAACCGGGTGCTCAAGATTCTTTTTGCCCCTACTTAAGAACCATTTTCTACCTAAGAATACAAGCCCGGAAAAAATTCACAGAAAATTTGAAAGCAGTACGAAGGCCCGGCCAGTTTCCTGCCATTCCCCCTTTAATCCTGGCCATTTTGGGCTTTTCTGGGCTGCTAGAGGAGCCTTTCAGTGGCACTTAAGGAGACTTTGGCAGTCCAGAGTGAACAAAGCATTTTTCTTTCTCTGGGCGCTTGGAGAGGGAATAAACCATTTCGCTGTGGTGACTCCCTCGTGCTGCCTCCCTTAGTCGGCGCGAGATTGCCTCCCGGAGCGTCTGGGTGTTGAAAGGCAAAAGGGGGCGCTCACCTCACCTTCTTCCTTCGGCAGTGACTGTCCTCCTCTTCTTCCTCCTCCTCCTCCCACCCAAATTCTGAGCTTTTATTTCTTTCCTAATGGGTTTGCACACATTATTTGCTTTTACATTGATTCCTATGGGAAAAATTGCTTCTATTTAAAAACGTTTCTACTTAAGAACCTGGTCATGGAACGAATTAAGTTCTTAAGTAGAGGTACCACTGGACTTCTAAAAAGATCTAGAAAAATAGCAGAATGGAATGGCCCGAAAAACATTTTTTGGGGGGTGATGCCATTTGCCTTGGACGGGAAATGAACACTCGGACACCAAGCTGGGTAAAATGGGTCACTTTATTAAATATTAACAGAAAGACCTGCTGTGGTCGCTAAATGGGGCGGAGTTTCCTGAACACAACATATTTGGGCAACTCAAATGGGCGTTACTCCATGCCTGGTCAGGGTGAGGCGTGCCCCGCCTACTCCTGACCCGTAAGCCACGCCCAGCATGTGGGAGGGCTCGCCTTGCATGACCCGGAACCGGAAATGACGTAGGTGAGCCCCAAGGGCACCCCCTTCACACCTCTCTGTCCATGGAGGAAGCTTGAGTTGTGCAATGGGGGTGCCAATCATCTTACAAAAGATGCCCAAAGGAGAACACACCCTTTCCGCCCCGTGCACTACTGTGCGCTAATATCTGTATATAGAAACATAGAAGACTGACGGCAGAAAAAGACCTCATGGTCCATCTAGTCTGCCCTTATACTATTTTCTGTATTTTATCTTAGGATGGATATATGTTTATCCCAGGCGTGTTTAAATTCAGTTACTGTGGATTTATCAACCACGTCTGCTGGAAGTTTGTTCCAAGCATCTACTACTCTTTCAGTAAAATAATATTTTCTCACGTTGCTTTTGATCTTTCCCCCAACTAACTTCAGATTGTGTCCCCTCGTTCCTGTGTTCACTTTCCTATTAAAAACACTTTTCTTTGATTTCCTTCTGTACTTACTATTGCGTTTTCTTTTTTAAAAGTGGAAAATTAATAAAAACATTTTAAAAAGAAAAAGAAGCAAAATCTTGGTTGGACGCAGGTGGGCGCACGCCCTGATCGCGGAGCTCCGTGGGAAGAGCAATGGTAGTGGCAGTAAGTGGAATCCACCCCACTTATATAAAGAAAAGAAAGTCAGGATTTTTTTAAAAAATCCAAGAAGTCATTGAAAAGAAAGAACACTTCTTTTATCACGTCTCCCCTTCTTTGCTCTTTTAATTACAGGATTCCCCCCCCCCCAACCTTCTCCCCTCCTTCCCGTGGCATGTAAACCTGCCATCTTTTTATTGCAGCTGTAGGGCAATAAGGACACAGGGAATTATTGTTGCTGTTGCTGTTTTCCTTCATCAGTGCTTAGCTGATGATGCCTCCCTGGGGACACGATGTTTCATTTATCTGCTGAAGCAGCTGGGGAAGGAGATCTTGAAAGGATCCTGGTATATTTCTTGGCATTCCTCTTGAGCTTTCCCCCCAGGGTCAGTGCTTTTTAAGGTGGTTCTGACTTTTCTGCGGTGGCAGCAAAAAGTGAAGGAGAGGCAGAGAATCCAAAGGAAATGCTGAGAAAGGAGGGAGTTGTTGGAGGAAATAAAGGATCTGAGCATTCCTGGAGAGAGTGCAAGTCTCAAAATATGAGCAAGGACTACTGAAGAAGCTCTTGCACAGAGAAGGTTCATTATAGAAAAGAGAGGTGGGCGATGGAGAAAATCCGGTTTTAACTGGTGAACATCCTTTCAAATGAAAGAACTGATATTCAAATGAAAGAAATGATAGAAATAAGATGCCTTAAACAAGATCTAAGTATATGCTGCAACGTCCTGCCTGTTGGCGACTACTTCAGCTTCAACCACAACAACACAAGAGCACACAACAGATTTAAACTTAATATTAACCGCTCCAAACTTGACTGTAAAAAACATGACTTCAGTAACCGAGTTGTCCAAGCGTGGAACTCATTACCGGACTCCGTAGTGTCATCCCCAAACCCCCAGCCCTTTACCCTTAGATTATCCACGGTTGACCTATCCAGATTCCTAAGAGGTCAGTAAGGGGCGAGTACAAGTGCACTAGAGTGCCTTCCATCCCCTGTCCTATTGCTCTCCTATATCTCCTATACCTTTCTTCTATTCCTATATCTCTTCTTCTATTCTTTCCTTGATATGTTCTATTACTATATCTTCTTTTCTATTCTTTCATAGATATATTTTACTATGAATATCTCCTCTATAACCTTCATCATGTATTTTACTATGTATATATATATATAGCCACTAAAACCCTCACTGTGTATTGGACTAACTAACTAACTAACTGAATGAATGAATGAACGAACGAACAAACAAACAAACAAACAAACAAACAAACAAACAAACAAACAAAAAAAGTCAATTGAGCTTGAGAAGGTGAAACCAGGAAGGACGTTCTTGTATAATAGCGGCTCAGAAGAGGTGGAGACTGAGGGACACATGCTCCTGAGATGCTCCTTTTATACAGACATTAGGAAAAAAACATATTTTGCCATTAATTGCAAAGTATCCTCGCCATTCAGACACTACCTATCTCCAGTGGCCACTTAAGGATGAACAGGTCATAATTACAGCAGAGGTGACCAGATTCTGTGCAGCAGCAGTGGGGATTTGTTGCAAATATGTGCCTTCATCATAGCGAGATATGTATATATGTGTGTGTGTGTGTGTGTGTGTGTGTGTGTGTATGTATGTATGTATGTATGTATGTATGTATGTATGTATGTATGTATGTATACCATTTGTGGCCAGCTTTTAAGTGCCTAATACACCTTAGCTAGTTTATACAACAAATGTGGCAACCTTGTTTATTCCTTTTCCTAATAGCATCAAACTGAATATAGACCTCACAGCTTATGGATTGTAATTTTAGTAGTATTGACAATGCATAATTGATAGACTGGATTTTATCATGGATTTTATCTGTTATTTATCATTTTATCCTACAACTTTTGATTGTGCATTCACTAAGTGTTTTTAATTGTTCTGGTCTATGACTGTAATAATACATTTGAACTTTGAACTTGAACTTTGTATAATAGCAATCTCATCAACGAAGAGCAAGTGCAGAATAAAGAAGGGACAGAGAACATCCCCAAACACTTGTGTGTAAGGCCACAAACCGGTCAGTCCTAGAGGAGATCAACCCTGACTGCTCTTTAGCAGGCCAGATCCTGAAGATGAAACTCAAATACTTTGGCCATCAAATAAGAAGGAAGGACTCATTGGAGAAGAGCCTAATGCTGGAAAAGATTGAGGGCAAAAGAAGGGGACGGCAGAGAATGAGTTGGCTGAAGCAGTTGGTATGAGTTTAAATGGACTCCAGGGAATGATAGAGGACAGGAAGGCCTGGAGGGAACAAGGAAGGAAGGAAGGAAGGAAGGAAGAATGAAATGAATGGAGGGACGGAGGAAGGAAGGATTTTTTGGTGTGTGTGTGTAAATATTTTTAAATTTTTCTCTCAACATACATTCAAATAATACAGTGTACCATCTAATTTTCCATGAATAAAATGGGGTATTTTGTTAGTAACTAATATCAATCATCAAAAAAGTTGCAGAAGTTTTCCCCCCCTAATGTTGTCATCCAGGTACATACTTTTCTTTTAATTCAATTCTTTCAAAAAGTACAACACCAATTATATTTCTAACTTATTAGCCATTATGCCAAAGTGCTTCCTTCTTTCTTTATACATTTTTCTATAAACCAAGAAAACCTTGTATAGCCAATCAGGTGTTAACAAAAGAAAATTAAAACCAAAACATAAACATATATGAATTTCAGACTTCTTCCCCCACCCTCTAAATAGTACGTTCCCATTTTGTTTTTTACTTTAAAATACGGTATGTGCAGTGTGCATAGGGATTTGTTCATAGGTTTTTTTATAGTCCGGCCCTCCAACAGTCCGAGGGACAGTGAACTGGCCCCCTGTGTAAAACATTTGGGGACCCCTGGCCTGGAGGAATGTTTTCCATGGAATCACGATGGGTCGGACACGACTTTGCAACTGACAACAACAGCTGGGTAACTCTGAGCCAGTCAAAGTTTCTCAGCCTTAGGAGGGAAGCAATGGCAAGTGAATCTGCGGAGAGGGGTGGCATACAAATCTAATAAATTATTATTATTATTAATATTATTATTAAACCATTACTAGAATCTTGCCAAGAAAACTCCAGGAGCCTGTGCAGGCAATAAAATCAGGAGTCAATACTTACTCAAAGGCAGAAAACAAGCTAACAAACACAACGAAAAAGGAACCAATCTTCAGTGGTATGCTTTTCTGTGTCATATATTTTACGGAGAATAATCTGTGCTCCAAATCTGGATTGTTCAATGCATCCTGAAATATTACACTAATCTCCTTTCCTTGACGTAAGCGCAGGAAAACCCTGTTGATCGTATGCCTACTTGAAAGGAGTGCCTGCCTGCCCGTTTAATAAATGTTTCCTTTAATAAGGTTATCGATAGCACCAGAATTGATGGGGCACGTCAACTTTTGATTGAGCAGCTGGGGCTTTGAAACTGCTTTCTGATGTTTAAAAAGCCTGCTATTATTATTTGTTCCTTTCTTCACATGCTGTGATGGCTCATCCTTTCTGGAATGCAGCTGAAAGCAGCTTTTCTAGCTTATTTTTCATAGAGTAATAGATTTGGGAATGACCATGTTGCACTGAAAGTATCACCTCTCTCAATCAAGTCTGGAATCATATTTGATTTTGTCTCTCATAGTTATGCAAATCAAGGTCTTGGAGATGGTTTATTGCAAAGTTAAAAACTGCTCTGTGTCAGTTTATACCCTACACAGAATACCCTACGCAACTAGACTTATAATCCTAGGTTTAGAATGCTTAGACTTACGTCGCCTTAAACACGACCTAAGCATAGCCCATAAAATAATCTGCTACAATGTCCTTCCTGTCAATGACTACTTCAGCTTCAACCACAACCACACACGAGCACACAACAGATACAAACTTAAAGTAAACCACTCTAAATTCGACTGCAGAAAATACGACTTTAGTAACTGAGTAGCTGATGCTTGGAACTCACTACCAGACTCTGTAGTGTCATCACCTGACCCCCAAAACTTTACCCTTAAACTATCTACTGTTGACCTCTCCCGGTTCCTAAGAGGTAAGTAAGGGGCGTGCATAAGTACACCAGTGTGCCTTCTGTCCCCTGTCCTAAGGTTTTTCTCTTACTAGTAGCATGTATGTAAACATTGTTACATCTTTGTATACTACCAATATGTACTTGACGAAACAAATAAATAAATAAAATAAAGGTTTATTCATGACTGGGAGAGCCAATGGTAATAAGGTCAGCCAATGAATAGGCATAGCAACTCAGTCAGCCAATGAGAGCTAAACGCATCTGAGTCTGTGCAGAGAATCGAAACTGAAGCTAGAAGATTGGGCGTGGCTCAGCCCACTCTGTACTCTCTGTCTCTCTCTGACCTCTGAACTAGAAACTGGTGAAGTGAAACTAGCTGTTCTCTCTTGCCTGTAAATGCTTTTACATTGAAGAAGAATCTATAATGGTGGTGTAAATACTCATCTGTAGTTCTTGTATATAAATAAGTTTCTTATTTAAATCAATCTTGCTAAATTGGTCTGCCCGTGTATGCTTTCTGGATTTAATTTTCTGCAACAAACGCTGATGTTCAGTTTCTCATTTCTAGCATATGGACAGACTAGAGCAGTGATGATGAACCTATGGCACATGTGCCAGAGTTGGCACGCCGAACCCTTTCTGTGGGCACACTTGCTGTCGCCAGCTGGTCTTCACTGCAGTGGAAAACTGCCTGAGCACTGCCAAAAAACAGGTGATTTCCCAGCCCTTTTGGGGCCATTTTCAGGCTCTTTTTCAGGCAATTTCCCCATCATTTTGGGGCCATTTCTGGGGCCAGAAATAGCCTGAAAATGACCTGAAAATTTATCTATCTATCTATCTATCTATCTATCTATCTATCTATCTATCTATCTATCCATCCATTCATTCACTCAACTTCTATGCCACCCAATCCTGAAGGACTCCCAACAGTATAAAAATTACAAAAACACCAAGAAGTCAAATTTAAAATTTAATAATAATAATATTAATATTAATAATAATAATAATAATAATAATAATAATAATAATAATAATGTATTAGATTTGTATGCCACCCCTCTCCGAAAACTCTGTAAACTGTAAAATCTTAATTAAAAACCATAATAACTAACCCATTGACATTCATACATGATATTCATACAATATGGCTGTGATAGTTGTTAAATTCATGGGCCCCAGGCCTGGTGGCAAAGCCAGGTATTAGTGGCCTTACGAAAAGCCAATAGGGTGGGAGCAATACGGGGGATTTGGCTCCATAGAATGGCCTGAAAAATGCCCCCAAAATAGCCAAAAACACCTGCAAAACAGGCATGCATGCACCTATCAGCTGGTCTTTGGGTTCCCGGTGCTCTGGTATGCACACATAGGCACATGCATTCTGGTTTGGGCACTCAGTGCCAAAAAGGTTGGCCATCACTGGACTAGAGCATATTGTCTCACAGCTTTCCTGGAGGGAGTTTACAAACTATAAAGCTATAAAGCTATCTTGCCTTTCAAGCATCTTGCCCATTTTTTATTTTTTTTATTTTGTTTTTGCACCTGATTCATGTGCAGGCTCAAATTGCTTTCCCTCAGCCATCTTTTACGCAGCCTTGTAAAAATGTGCCCTTTTGAGATTTTTTCCAAATATCCTCGGCATGATCTAAACATTTTAAAAGAGACACAATCACTTTTCACTTTTCTCTCCTGGAAAATAATGCCTGCTGCTTTGTGGTTCGCAGCGCCCCAGTTCTTTGATCTTCTCTTTCATCGGTGGGTTTTTCTTTATTCCGCACAAAGGTGATTCCTTGGGACTTCAGAAATATTTTCATCTTGAAAGAACGAGGGGAAAATTCTGATCCAAGCAACCTTCTGCTTTCTTTTTGCTAGTGTTTTGCTTAGCTGCGGAAGATGACCTCTTGCTCTGGACCCATTAACCTTGTTGGATGAAGAAAAAAGTGTTTTGGTTTTTTTTTTTTAGAACGGGAATCTAACCTGAGCAAGAACTAAGCAGATCTGGCCTCTCCTCCTCATTCAAGAAAGTAAAAACTCTTGAAACGTGACATTTCAAAAGGAACCTTTTATTGAACTGGAGTGAAAGCAAAGTGAAAGAGCAAAGCAGGCTCTGAGGTCCCTCAGGCCATGCAGTTAGGATAAAGGAATTAGAAACACCTACCAATAGTCCAATGTGGATTCAGCCAATCTGCAGGTGTGAAGATAACAACAACAGAGTTGGAAGGGACCCTGGAGGTCTTCTAGTCCAACCCCCTGCTTAGGCAGGAAACCCTAGACTACTTCAGACAGGTGGTTATCCAACATCTTCTTAAAAACTTCCAGGGTTGGAGCATTCACAACTTCAGGAGGCAAGCTGTTCCATGGATTAATTGTTCTGACTGTCAGGAAATTTCTCCTTAGTTCTAAGTTACTTCTCTCCTTGTTTAGTTTCCAACCATTGCTTATTGTTCTACCCTCAGGAGCTTTTGGAGAATAAGTTGACTCCCTCTTCTTTGTGGGAACCCCTGAGATATTGGAACACTGCTATTGTGTCTCCCCTGGTCCTTCTTTTCATCAAAATAGGCATACCCAGTTCCGGAAACTGTTCTTCATATGTTTAGCCTCCAGTCCCCTAATCTTCTCTGCACTCTTTCTAGAGTCTCAACTTCCTTTTTGCATTGTGGTGACCAAAACTGAATACAGTATGTTATTGTATTGGCTGCTCTGAGAACGCGAGTCAGGGTCATCCTCTATTGGCTTTCCAGCAATACAACCCACATGGCCTCCCCGCCCCTCACATTCCCCCAAAGTGTGAAAATCCCAGGATACCTAAGCACCAAGCTAAAGGTTATAAATCAATATGATACAGGTTATATGATACACAAGGAAAAAAGCAATAAATTAACCAGGGTCCCCATCCCCTTGTTAAGATATTCATGAACTGGGAGAGCCAAGGGTAACAAGGTCAACCAATGAATAGGCATAGCAACTAATTCAGCCAATGGGAGCTAACCACCTCTGAGTCTGTGCAGAGAATCGAAACTGAGAAGCTTAAACTTAAGGTTGGGCGTGACTCCAGGTTCACACTCTGCATACACACACTCTCTCTCTGTACTCTGCTGAAATGAAACTAACTGTTCTCTGCTGCCTTTAACTGCTTGAAGAGGAACTCTGCTAATGGCATTGTAAATTCATCTGTTACTAGGTTTATAAAGAAGTTAATGAATCCAGATTAATCCTTCATCTGTGTGTGCTTCTGGTTTTGATGTTTTGCAGCAAACTTTAATACCCCTTCCTCTGAAAAATGGAAGATTCGCGGATCTGACACAGCCCTTCACTTTTAACTTAAAAAAAGAATTTTTATTACAGGTAATTCTTTGAGAAAATAGTCTAAGCCTCACTCCCAGCTAGTCACATCTTTCAGGCAGAGAGTCAGAGACCAAGTGAGCTTGAGAATGCAAAAACAGTATGGAAGCTGCCTGAGATAGCAGCATAACAGGCAAAGAGCAAGCAAAGTAAGGAATACAAAAGAAATCCTTTTTGAAAAATCTACTTCAACTGCCTTTTGCAGTCGGTGCAACTGAAGTTGCAGTTCCAACATCAATGACAACCCTAGGAATGGTAATTTCCATGCTGGGCTGATTTGATTTTTCTCACTTTTGCAAATATGTCGATATATTACGTGGAACCTGAGAATGTTTTTGAATGGACTAAAATGTACATATGAATTGTCTGACATGCATTTTTGCTTGCAATTTTGCTGAGCAGTTTTGCAAAATAAAACATTCCCTATCATAATGAGTTTTGGTGCATTATTTTCATGAATACATGAATCCTTCTACAGATGTTTTCAAATTTCTAACTTTGTCTTCTATTTCTGTGCCTTACTTATTCTATCTAATCGGTGAAGCTGCATTGCGAAATTTGGACAATGGCACATTTCAAATTATAGCAACTCATTATGATGTTCTGTATATGTAAATATGTAATTAGATCATATCAAGCATACCGAGTGTGTGTGTGCAAAACGTCACAATACGAACTGATGGCAAAGATAAGTGGACCATTCCCTCTTGGCCTTCCACAACAATCTTCAAAACTAGCTCTGCTGGCTTGCCTGGATCTCCAATAGAAGCGGTTTATGCTGGTGGTATTCACTTACCTTCCCTACCAGTCCGCAAATATGAGCACATGCGCAAAGTCTTCTGCGCATGCGCACAGTGTCAAAAACACAATGTGCTTATGCAGTAATGGGCAGCCAAAATTTTTACTGCCACACTGTGAGTGTGGGTTATTTTGTGGGTGTGGCTTGATGGTCATGTGACTGGGTAGGAGGGTCTTGCTAGCCATGTGACCAGGTGGGAGTGGCTTGAACGATCATCATCGTTCAAGTGAACTGTTAAGTCCTCGACTTACAACCTCAGCAGTGTTGCTCTTTGGGGTGGCAATTTGCTTCACATTTCCCGCGCTCTCCTTCCTGGGTTGCCCCCCCCACCTCAGGCTGGGTAGCTAGGCGAACGGGTGCTGATCAGTTGTTGGGAAAAGAGGGGGGAGGAAAAGGACCCCCTGCAACTCCTGCCGGGGCTGGTCTCCCTGCTGCTTTCTGAGGAGGAGGAGGATGGGAGGGTGGGATAGTCAGCTGGAGCTATCTATGCACACAGCTTCATTTCCACCAGTGGAACTGCGTTCCACCCTCTCCTGCCTGCTACCCAACCCTGTCCTTATGTCTAGGTGGGTGCGCAGGGCCACCTGTAATCAGCGCTACCGGTTCGCCCGAACCATATAAAACCGGCTGAATATCATACTGATGGATGGCTGACAGGGCAGAGAGTTAGAACCCTATCTTCATGTTGCCTGTCTTCTTCTTCTTCTTCTTCTTCTTCTTCTTCTTCTTCTTCTTCTTCTTCTCCTCCTCCTCCTCCTCCTCCTCCTCCTTCTCCTCCTTCTCCTCCTTCTCCTTCTCCTCCTCCTCCTCCTCCTCCTCCTCCTTCTCCTCCTCCTCCTCCTCCTTCTCCTTCTCCTCCTTCTCCTCCTCCTCCTCCTTCTCCTCCTTCTCCTCCTCCTTCTCCTCCTCCTCCTCCTCCTTCTTCTTCTCCTCCTCCTTCTCCTCCTCCTTCTCCTCCTCCTCCTCCTTCTCCTTCTCCTCCTCCTCCTCCTTCTCCTCCTCCTCCTTCTCCTCCTCCTCCTCCTTCTCCTCCTTCTCCTCCTCCTTCTCCTCCTTCTCCTTCTTCTTCTCCTTCTCCTCCTCCTTCTCCTCCTCCTCCTTCTTCTCCTCCTTCTCCTCCTCCTTCTCCTTCTCCTCCTCCTTCTCCTCCTCCTCCTCCTTCTCCTCCTTCTTCTTCTCCTCCTCCTCCTTCTCCTCCTTCTCCTCCTTCTCCTCCTCCTCCTCCTTCTCCTTCTTCTTCTCCTTCTCCTCCTCCTTCTCCTCCTCCTCCTCCTTCTCCTCCTCCTTCTCCTCCTCCTCCTCCTTCTCCTCCTTCTTCTCCTTCTCCTCCTCCTCCTCCTCCTCCTCCTCCTCCTCCTCCTCCTTCTTCTTCTTCTCCTCCTCCTCCTTCTCCTCCTCCTCCTCCTTCTCCTTCTTCTTCTTCTTCTTCTCCTTCTCCTTCTTTATTAGATTTGTATGCCGCCCATCTCCGAAGACTCTGGGTGGCTCACAGAATAGATACAAACATAAGCATTTAGCACAAATCTAATAATTTAAAATACAACTTCTTGGTTTTTTAATCTTTATTTAATCTTTCTTAATTGTAATGGTTTTGTATTATTTTTTAAAAAGCTTTTAATCATTTTGTAAGCCACCCAGAGTTGCTGCAACAGTGAGGTGGGTAGAAAACATCTAGTGGCCAGAAGGTACAATGAAAACTCCATAATCTCACCACACACAGACAGACTCAATCAGGGAAGGGGTCCCCGGCGCCGCCACTACCGATGTGGTTGCATGCGCAGCTCTGCATGACTGATGTGCATGCCATATGCACCCATGCAAGATTTGGCTTCTGTACATGCGCAAGAAGCAACATCTTGCACGAGGATGCTTGTGTGTACGAGATTTTCCCGATTTTTAGCATTTTGGGGAAACCACCGAAAATCAGTGAAATCTCACGCGTGTGAGCATCCTGGTGTGAGATTTTGTTTCCTGCGCATGCACAGAAGCCAAATCCCGTGCGGGAGCCTGTGCCCACCCACCTGTCATATAAAGCTGTGCGCACAGCTTCATTTTCCCTACCATACTATAGAGTGGCCCCTACCACCAGAAACCCTATACTGGATTCAATCACACAGTGGTTTCAGTTGGGAAACTAAACCAAACTAAATTTTAAAATGTTAGGGAATTCCTTGAAGCTTGACATTTAGAAAAATCAACCACCATATTATCGATGTGTCTAAACCATATTTGTACATCATTCAAAGGTGGCGCAGCAGGTAGAATGCTGTACTGCAGGCCACCGAAGCTGACTGTAGATCTGAAGGTCAGCGGTTCAAATCTCATCACCAGCTCAAGGTTGACTCAGCCTTCCATCCTTCCAAGATGGGTAAAATGAGGACCCGGATTGTGGGGGCAATAGGCTGGCTCTGTTAAAAAGTACTATTGCTAACATGTTGTAAGCCGCCCTGAGTCTAAGGAGAAGGGCGGCATAAAAATTGAATAAATAAATAAATAAATTCAAAATGGACAATGACAAAGGTAAGAAGGGAACAAAAAGACCAGAACACATCCTCTCTAGCAATCAACGCCCAGATAAGCAGATAGGCAAACAACCAAGCAGAAAACAATACTTTAATCAAGGAATTATCACAGAGAAAACCACACCCCCACCAACATGCTAATGTACGTAAGCAGAGAGCAAATCCCCACTCACTTGCACTGATAATGTTACTTAGTTGGGGAATGAAATGTCTGCAAACAAACAATCAAGCTCAGAAAGCACTAAGGACTCCGCAATGGAGTTAATAGACCTTGTAGAAAAATGAAATTGCAGGAATGGAATTTTTATTTTAAAAATTATTGTTGTGTTTCATACATACTTATGAACTTAATTGATCACGTGTCCAGGTTTTTAAGTAGAAAAGTTTGTAAGAAGAAGCATTTTCCCCATAGGAATCAATGTAAATGTTCCTGCTCGGGGCAGGGGGTTGGACTTGATGACCTGACGGTCCCTTTCAACTCTAATAATAAATAAATTAAAGCAAATAATGTGTGCGATTGGGGAAACCAAAGGGAGGGTGGAGGCCCTGTTTCCTCCCAGGAGATTCCTAGAGAGGCCCCATGGAGGCTTCTCCCCACCTTTTCCAGCCCTGTTTCCTCCCAGAAGATTCCTAGAGAGGCTCCACGGAGCCTTCTCCCCACGTTTTCTGGCCCTGTTTCCTCCCAGGAGATTCCTAGAGAGCCTCCACGGAGGCTTCTCCCCACCTTTTCTGGCCCTGTTTCCTCCCAGAAGATTCCTAGAGAGGCTCCACGGAGGCTTCTCCCTGCCTTTTCCGGTTACAGTTTTGGAGGCTTGGGTTTCTAAGTGGAAAATGGTTCTTGAGAAGAGGTAAAAAAATCTTGAACACCCGGTTCTTATCTAGAAAAGTTCGTAAGTAGAGGCGTTCTTAGGTAGAGGTACCACTGTATACATAAATAGATTTTGGTGTTTCGGTTGTGGTGGTGGTGATGGTGGTAGTGGTGGGGTGTGTGTGTGTATTTTCTTCCATTCAATCATATACGGTATATTGTACATATATTTAATTTTATATTAAATTAAATTATATAATAGAGTATATTTTTGTGCCTGTTCATTATCCAAATTTAAAAAGACTTTCTTAGAATAATAAGTTGAGAAGACACACCAGGGAAATTGTTCAACAGGGCTGTATTTTAGTTTGCAATTTAGACTTTTGCAAGCTGCCATCAAAGCATCCCAGATTTTTCTTAAGCTGGTTTAGCCTTAAACTGGCATCAGGACAGGACAGAAGAAGCTCAAGGGTACAATGCCGACATGCTTTCAGTGTGTTGCATGAACATATCCCTCAAATAAAATCTAAGCGAATTCCCCATGTACTTAATTGGCAAAACAAATGTTGACTTCACAGAATTTGCTGCTGTAAGATATGGAGATTAACAGGCGCTTGCTGTTTTCAAAAGCGAACCAGACACATTCCTGGAGGACATTTCTACATATGGGATCTCCATCAGTGGCATTTATAAGAAGCTGCCACGATGTCAACATGATAACAGGTGCATTATCCCTCCATTATGCAAAGGATGAAAATTAATAAGTGTTCAGACACACACTGCAAATACTTAAATTACAGTCTTTGCATGATGTCACGGCCCATGTACAACTACAGGGGGTGGACAAAAAAATGGAAACACTTGACTTTTTGGCATCATAATTGTTCTGCCAGGGTAATTAGTCCAGGAAGACACACACCACACGATAAAAGAAAAACACAAAAGTTTTTATAAACAGAAAAACAGAAATAGCTCCCTTTTTAAATGTCAAAGGGATTTTCTGGTACACACAAGGCACAGGTTAAATGCAATCCAATTGCTCACCCAATAACTGGGAAATTGAGTCCAATTCTAAAGTCCAGAGAGTCCACACACAATCTTGAACAGCACAAAAACCATGATCTTGATGAAACAATGAATCAGATAAACTGCTAGGAGGCTAAGACACCAGGTTGCACTTTTATCTGTAGCACTATTTACAGTAGCCCCACCCAACCACAGGTGGCCTCAGTTTCTCTTGTAATAATCTTTCAGTTGTTGTCTCCTATGCATCACTCTACGCATGCGTGGATGTGACATTAATTCTTGTTCAGAATCCAAGAATGATACATATGATTGATCTCCTCCTGGGCTGTCTGCCAAACTCCCCTCTTCCCTGTCACTCACGCTTCCTTGGTCAGAGGAGGCTTCGTCGGCAGATTCCATCGGGAACAAAACAGGCCTGCGGCATGTAGATGTTTCCCCCACATCTACCTGCACATTCCTTGGGGCAGGAGCTGGGTCAGAGCTAACCACAATAATAATGTTTGAACATGTTCAAATTAATCAAAACTTGACCTATTTTAATGTTGTTTTTTTAAAATTCTGTTATTTGATATGTTTTTTTAAAACTACCTTTTAAAACAGAAATTTAAAGAAATTGATTATAACCTTCTAGATATGGCAGACCTCTCAGAGTTTCAAAGAGGCCAAATTGTTGGTGCTCGAATGGCAGGTGCTACTGTAACAGAAAGTGCCCGAACGTTTGGCGTTTCAAGAGGTAATGTCTCCAAAGTAATGACTGCTTTTGAAAGAGAAGGGAAAACGTCCTCAGCCAAGCACAGGTCTGGTCGAAAGTCGAAGTTGTCTGAGAGAGACCGTCGGACTCTAAAGCGAATTGTTAGAGCGGATCACAAGACCACAGCTCCTAAAATCACTGCAGAGTTCAATAGACACGTAGACACAGTTTCCACAAAAACTGTTCGAAGGGAGCTTCATAAATCTGGATTCCACGGAAGAGCTTCAAGGTGTTTCCATTTCTTTGTCCACCCCCTGCATTTGCCATCTCTTCTTGTTTCCCTTGTCCCCCTCCCAATGCTCATAGTTTCCTGGGAGCTATTGTGACAATGATTGTTCTGCTTAGACCTTCTACATAGAGTAGCAGTGTGGCAGTATCTCAATTAATATTCATGATGAGTGGGTGTTGCTTTATTTAATATCCTTTTTGTTGTGGTTAGCTCTGGCCCTGCTCCTGCCCCAAGGACTGTGGATGTGGGGGAGACATCCACATGCTGCAGGCCTGTTTTGCCCCCGGTGGAATCTGCTGATGAAGGCTCACCTGACCAAGAAGACATGAGTGACAGGGAGGAGGAGAGTGGGGCAGACAGCTCAGAAGGAGATCAATTATCTAGCTCCTCCTTGGGTTCAGAACAAGAGTTAATGATACAGCCATGGGGAGAGCGATGCATAGGCAACAACAACTGAGAGATTATTATCAAAGAAAATGAGGCCACCTGTGGTTGGGTGGGGCTGTGGTAATTAGTGAGGCTGCTATAAATAGCAGCCTGTGGGTTTGGCCATTGTGGAGGATTATCTGATCCTTGTGTTTCGTGACTGCTTTATTGACTTGGACTTTTTGTGTGATGATTTCCCCCCGCTTTGAAACTAAACCAGGGCAAAGTGTGTTTCACTTTGTGAAAGAAGAAGGACTGTGAATTGCCTCACAGCTGCAAGCTAAGTATCACAGAACTGATAAGGGACTTGTACAAATTACCAGTTTCTTTGGAGACAAGTGCTCTTTGCTATCCCAAAAGAGGGCTTAGTTTAAGTGAATTTTCATTATAAAGAACATTGTTTTGAATTTTCAAACATGTGTGTGTCTGAAATTGTACCTGTGAATTTTTGGGAGGATTCTACCAGAGAGCTCGACAGAACACTTTTCTGCCCAGAGCTTTGTAGGGATTCATACACCCTGAAAGCAGTGATGGGCTGCTGCCCCCACGGTGTGTGTGTGAGTGGATGGGGGGGGGGAGGGGGGACGTAGCTGGCTGGCGCGCATGCACGCACCAGAGTCTGGAAGATCAATGAGCGACGGCTGATTTTTGATTTTTTAAAAATTTAATTTGATTTGTATGCCGCCCCTCTCCGAGCACTCGGGGCGGCTCACAGCATGTACAGAAAAAAACCAGGAAACAATAATAACAATCCAATTATACCTTAAAAAACAATCTTAAAATTCTAATTAAAAACTATCAATATCATTCATTCAGCAGTCAAACTAAGCATTCATCGGTCAGTGGGGAAGGTCTAAGGAACCCCAGGCCTGGCAGCAAAGATGAGTTTTTAAACTTTTTCTCCCAAGGACAATTCCATCTGTCCGTCCATCACCCTGGGGGGGGAGTCACTAACCCCCTCAGAGAGGGTTCGCAACTTGGGCGTCCTCCTCGATCCACAGCTCACATTAGAGAAACATCTTTCAGCTGTGGCGAGGGGGGCGTTTGCCCAGGTTCGCCTGGTGCACCAGTTGCGGCCCTATTTGGACCGGGAGTCACTGCTCACAGTCACTCATGCCCTCATCACCTCGAGGCTCGACTACTGTAATGCTCTCTACATGGGGCTACCTTTGAAAAGTGTTCGAAACTTCAGATCGTGCAGAATGCAGCTGCGAGAGCTATCATGGGCGTTCCTAAATTCGCCCATGTCACACCAACACTCCGCAGTCTGCACTGGTTGCCGATCAGATTCCGGTCACAATTCAAAGTGTTGGTTATGACCTATAAAGCCCTTCATGGCACTGGACCAGAATATCTCCGGGACCGCCTTCTGCCGCACGAATCCCAGCGACCAGTTAGGTCCCACAGAGTTGGCCTTCTCCGGGTCCCGTCAACTAAATAATGTCGGTTGGCGGGGCCTAGGGGAAGAGCCTTCTCTGTGGTGGCCCCGACCCTTTGGAACCAACTCCCCCCAGATATCAGAGTTGCCCCCACCCTCCTAGCCTTTCGTAAGCTCCTTAAAACCCACCTCTGTTGTCAGGCATGGGGGAATTGACATGTTCCTTCTCCCTAGGCTTATAAAATTTATGTATGGTACGCTAGTGTGTATGATTGGTTTTAACTTGTGGGGTTTTTAAAATTAATTTAAATATTGGATTTGTTGTACATTGTGTTGCTGTTGCTGTGAGCCGCCCCGAGTCTGCGGAGAGGGGCGGCATACAAATCTGATTAAACTTAAACTTAAACTTTTTCGGAAGGCAAGGAGAGTGGGGGCAGTGTGAATCTCTGGGGGGAGCTGATTCCAGAGGGCCGGGGCTCCCACAGAGAAGGCTCTTCCCCTAGATCCCGCCAGCTGACATTGTTTGGTTGACGGGACCCTAAGGAGACCAACTCTATGGGATCTCACCGGTTGCTGGGATTCGTGCCTGACATACCTGGAGAGATGGCTCTGTTTGCCACTTCCGGCATACATGCCATATTTCGCCATCTCGGTCTTAAGAAAATAATAATAATAATAATAATAATTTATTAGACTTGTATGCCGCTCCCCTCCGAAGACTCGGAGCGGTGTGTCTTCGGAGAGTTACGTTGTGTGTCAACACCGGGTAAGTTGGCTTTCTGATAAGATCTATTGGGGTTTTTTGGCCTATATTCTTGGGGCAGTGATGGGGAACCTATGGCACGGGTGCTACAGGTGGCACTCGGAGCCATGTCTGCTGGCACACAAGCTGTTGCCCTAGCTCAGCTCCAACGTGCATGTGTGAGCCAGCATACAAAATATGGTACATTGTCTTCATTGATCAGGTAAGAGACTACTTTGGACAGTGATTTATATTTATTTATTTATTCATTCATTCTGAGGGTTTTAGTGGGTATATATCTATAAACACATAGTAAAATACATGATGAAGGTTATAGAGGAGATACTCATAGTAAAATATATCTATGAAATAATAGAAAAGAAGGTATAGTAATAGAACATATCAATGAAAGAATAGAAGAAGAGATATAGGAATAGAAGAAAGGTATAGGAGATATAGGAGAGCAATAGGACAGGGGACGGAAGGCACTCTAGTGCACTTGTACTCGCCCCTTACTGACCTCTTAGGAATCTGGATAGGTCAGATGCTTGTTTGTTTGTTTCTTTGTTTGTTTGTTTGTATTCCATTTCAGGCCATTGGTTAGCTGGCTTGGTAAGGTACTCAGATGTGAAAAATGTTTGTATGTTTTCTAAGAAGTTTTTTAAAATCCTAATTAGTATCACTTTTTATAGCCCAAGATAATATAACAACAGCTATCATCTCAGAAAGCCATGAAGAGAGCAAATATATCTGCCAAATCTCCCCTAACTCCATTTCTTCACTGTACTTTATCTGTCACTTTGTCTGTTCCTGCAGTTTGTTACACCTTAATCTATCACTCCTGTGTTGGGCTCTGAGCAGGTTTCAGCGATTGAGTGCAGACTATGTTTTTGTTGTTCTTGCCACCCATAAATCCAGCGACACAGCGACTCATTGTGAATCCCAATAAGATCATTTAAATAAGGGAATGTATCCATTTCTGAGCTTTTACACATTTTGACAAATGATATCAGATCCAGTCTGATGCAATAAAACTGTCCAGCATCAGTTCCCCCCTTGATGGGGAGGAAGAGAGATTTAGCTGAATCAAGAACATCAGCCTGTCTGCTCTTTAAAGGAGGGACAAGAAGCTGAATTATCCACGTGTGGCCAGCAGATGGAGCTCTAGCTTGCCCAGGAAATGGGTTGACTGCAAAGAACAGGCTTTTTAGATTAGAACAATGATGGCGAACATGCGGAGCAATATCTTCTGGCACACGAGTCGTTGCCGTAGCTCAGCTCCAAGTGCATGTGTGCGCCGGCCAGCTGATTTTTTGCTTGTGCAGAGGCTGGGGGGGGGGGGGCGTTTTTGGCTTCCCGAAAGCCTCTGGGGGGATGGGGGAAGGCGTTTTTACCCTCTTCCGGCTCCAAGGAAACCTTTGGAGCCTGGGGAGAGTGAAACATGAGCCTACTTGGTCCACCAGAAGTTGGGAAACAGGACGTTTCCGGCCTCCATAGGGAATCCAGGGGATTCTCTTACCTGATCAATGAAGACAATGTACAGTACAGTGTTCCCTCAATTTTCGCAGGTTTGAACTTCGCGAAAAGTCTATACCACGGTTTTTCAAATATATTAATAAAAAAATACTTCACGGGTTTTTCCCCTATACCACGGTTTTTACCGCCCGATGATGTCATATGTCATCGTCAAACTTTCATCTACCTTTAATAAATATTTTTTTAAAATAAACTTTAATAAATAAACATGGTGAGTAATAATCTAAATGGTTGCTAAGGGAATGGGAAATTGCAATTTAGGGGTTTAAAGTGTTAAGGGAAGGCTTGTGATACTGTTCATAGCCAAAAATAGTGTATTTACTTCCGCATCTTTACTTTGTGGAAATTCGACTTTCGCGGGCGGTCTCGGAACACATCCCCCACGAAAATTGAGGGAACACTGTATTTTGTATGCTGGCTGGGGGATTTGGAGAGTTGAAGTCGACTCATGTTTAAATTCAGTTACTGTGGTTGGTAAATCCGCAGTAACTGAATTTAAACATTCTTGGGATAAACATATATCCATCCTAAGAGAAAATACAGGAAATAGTATAAGGGCAGACTAGATGGACCATGAGGTCTTTTTCTGCCGTCAATCTTCTATGTTTCTATGTTTCTTTTTTTTTTTTAAATAATTTTTATTTACATATATATAATAAGACAATAATGACAAACAGTACATTTACATAAAATACAGAAAAACAGAAAAAACAAGCAAGAGATATATTTCTTCTCTTCTCCTGTAGTAGAGACTGTTGACAGCGTCCTCTCTTCTTTTTTTTAATTCTTGGCGGTGTTAAGACCAGTGGTTTGAGTTGTATGTTGTTATAGTTGAATTTTTATGTCGTAAGTTCTTATCAAATAAACAAAACAATAACTATATTGACTTTTTTTTTTAAAAAAAGATTGTTCTTTAAATTGTTTCTTTATCTCACAGCACTATAAAGGGGTGTTCTTTTATTTAACCAAATGTAAAATTCTTCCCATATTTGGTAGTATTTCGTTTTTTCTTTTTCTTTTAGTTCCATTGTTAGTTTATCTGCTTCAGCACAATCTAACATTTTTTTAATTAAATTCCGTTCATTTGGCATGTTTTTATTCTTCCAAAATTGTGCGATCGCTATTCTCGTTGATGTTATTAGGTGTTGTATTAGGTAATAATGTTCCTTATTCATCTGATTTTCAATAATGCCAAGCAAAAATATTTCAGGTTTCATTTCTAGTTCAATCTTAGTTATTTCCTTTATCCATTTCTGAAGTTTGTGCCAGTTTCTATGTTTCTATGTTTCTTTGAAAAGTACTTCAAATTTTTAGGTTCTATCATATCTCAAGACCTAAAATGGTCACCTAACATCAAAAACATCATCAAAAAAGCACAACAAAGAATGTTCTTTCTGCGCCAGCTCAGGAAGCTCAAACTGCCCAAGGAGCTGCTGATTCAGTTCTACAGGGGAATCATTGAGTCTGTCATCTGCACCTCTATAACTGTCTGGTTTGGTGCTGCAACCCAACAGGACCGACACAGACTTCAGAGGGTAATCAGAATTGCAGAAAAAACAATTGCTGCCAATCTGCCTTCCATTGAGGACCTGTATACCACACGAGGGCGGGTAAGATATTTACTGACCCCTCACATCCTGGACACAAATTGTTTCAACTCCTACCCTCAAAACGTCGCTACAGAGCACTGCACACCAAGACAACTAGACACAAGAACAGTTTTTTCCCGAACGCCATCACTCTACTAAACAAATAATTCCCTCAACACTGTCAGACTTTCTACTAAATCTGCACTTCTATTCTACTAGTTTTTCTCATCATTCCTTTCACCCATTTCCTCCCATGTTGACTGTATGACTGTAACTTGTTGTGTATATCCTAAGATTTTTATTAATATTGATTGTTTCTTCATTGCTTATTTGACCCCTATGACAATCATTAAGTGTTGTACCACATGATTCTTGACAAATGTATCTTTTTCTTTTATGTACGCTGAGAGCATATGCACCAAGACAAATTCCTTGTGTGTCCAATCACCCTTGGCCAATAAAAATTCTATTCTATTCTATTCTATTCTACTGGGCAGAGGTGGGTTCCTACTGATGTGCTCCAGTCAGTGATGGGCTATGAGCCAGAATGCTAAATTGCACTCGCCGCCGTGGCTTGTAAGTTCTTGCGGGACCAGCGCGATTTTGCTGCTGCACCTGTGAAGGTAGCAAAATCGCACACGGAGCCGCATGTAAAACCTCCCTTAAACACGGGTGCAATTTTGCTACCTCCACAGGTGCAGCAGCAAAATAGCGCTGGTCCCGCAAGAACTTATGAGCTGCAGCGGCGAGCGCAATTTAGCATTCCGACTCACAGCCCATTGCTGGCTCCAGTGTACTACTCCGGTAGTGGCCGGCCGATGATGCCATTTTGGGACGACGGCTCCAGTGCTGCCTTTGCCTTTGCTTTAACAACTTCAAGAAAAAAGTCTTTTTCCTAAACTTCTCACATATGCCACTGCAAGTCAAGGAACGAGCACAGAAGTTACTGTCTCCCACCTATCTTAGGTTGGCTTAAGCAGCTTCACTGGAACCTGGCTGAAGAAATCCATTCATTCAATTCCTTCTCTGACTTGCCCTTTGCTTCCCGAAGCCTTAAATCCCTGGGATTCGTATTTTATTATCCCTGACCCTTTCTCATTCTCTCGATCATGTTCTTGAGGCCTCTGTCTGACCTTGCAGGCTATTAAGAGAAAACGAAAGGAAAGATGTTGCAGCGAAGGAAAGCAAAACTGTACATCAGAGGTGTCCAACCCTGGAAGTTTTAAGACATAATAATAATAATAATAATAATAATAATAATAATAATAATAATAAGCCAGTGAAAGTGGTCCCAGTGGTACACATCCTAGATCTGAATGAATGAAATATTCTCATTGAATACTTTGTTCTGTACAAAGTTAAATGTGCACAACAGCAGGTGAAATTGATCGTCAATCAGTGTTGCTTCCTAAGTGGAAAGTTTGATTTCACAGAAGTTTGATTTACTTGGAGTTATATCATGTTGTTTAAGTGTTCCCTTTATTTTTTTGAGCAGTGTATTATAAAAGAGTTGGTTTGAAAGAGGGATCAAAGAGGCCACCTACAGGATGCGTTCCAAAAGTAATGCAATTTTTTAAAAAATAATTTATTGAACAGATTTGCACAAACACTTAGAATTCTTCAAAGTACTGTCCTTGGGCCTCTACACATTTTTTCCAATGACTCTGCCATGACCGGTACGTGCCCTAGAAGGCTTCTTTGGGGACCTCTCGCAAGGTCTTTGTCATGGCTGATTGGATCTCTTCTATGAAAACACGCCTTGCCACAACGCGCTACGAGTCTGCGAGTTCCTGGCCAAACACCAGGTGCCAATACAGCCCCACCCCCCTATAGTCCTGATGTCACCCCAGCAGACTTCTTTTTGTTCCCAGTCCTGAAAGGAACCCCCTTTTCATCCATAGAAGAAATCCAATGAGCCGTGACGAAGACTTTGCGAGAGGTCCCTGAAAATGCCTTCCAGGGCACAGTCATGGCAGAGTCGCTAGAAAAAATGTGTAGAGGCCCAAGGGCAGTACTTTGAAGAATTTTAAGTGTTTTTGCAAATCTGTTCAATAAATTACAGTACTTAAAAAAATAATAATTATTACTTTTGGAACGCACCCTGTATGTCAAAACTGAACAGCCTTCTTTCAACAGAAGGGGTGGGATACGACATTGTCTCTCTCCAGTCTACCACACAGCCCTTTCAACAGTTTCAAAAAGACTCCACACCCATTTGCACCACTCAGGTGACTCTGAGGACACAGATAAACCTCCACTAAACTTAACGACCCACCAAAAGAATGCAAATGAACAGCTGTCTGCAAGCAGTATAAATCCTTCCATTTCCCCCCATCCAGTCAGAACTGAAGAAGCTTCTTGGATGAGAAGAGAAACATCTTCTCATCAAACATCAAAGAAAAAAATCTCATCAAACATCAAAGAAAAAAACAGAAAGTCCAGTTGCCTCTTGAAAAAAAAAGCACCTTTTGGGACAACCATGACCTGGATGACTGAGAATCCTCATAGGAGACAAGTTTCTGATTGAATTTTAGAGGGAAAAATTTACAACAACAACAACAATAACAACAGAGTTGGAAAGGACCTTGGAGGTCTTCTAGTTCAACCCTCTGCTTAGGTAGGAAACCCTTCATCACTTCAGACAAATAGTTATACAACATTGTCTTAAAAACATCTAGTGGTAGAGCATTCACAACTTCTGGAGGCAAGCTGTTCCACCGGTTAATTGTTCTAACTGTCAGGAAATTCCTCCTTAGTTCTAAGTTGCTTCTCTCCTTCTTTAGTTTCCACCCATTGCTTCTTGTTCTACCCTCAGGTGTTTTGGAGAATAGCCTGACTCCCTCTTTTTTGTTTGGCAACCCCTGTGTAGAAACAGTGTGGATTCCTCTGCAGCACTGATGAAGTTACCAAGTTGGGTAATGAAATGCCTGCAAGGAAACCACCACAGCCTCGCGAGCACAAAAGTCTTCACAGGATATTCCACTCCTGGATGCAACCAAGCAGATGTTTCCCTGGTTTTTTAGGGAGTGTTTCAATGTCCCTACTGAGTAGCGGGCTGGATTTCATGCTCTCAATATTCCTTTATGATTCAACGATTCTGACATTTTTCTCTACCCCTTCCTGCAACCTCTCCCTATAAATCTCTCACTTGTCCTCATTTTTCATTAGATTAGTGATGGTGGTATTTCGTGTAGAAATTGATCTGGAATACGCTGCAAGTATTTTCTACTGTTCTTCATGTTGTTTGTCAGGCTGCCTGCCTTTGTTACCTTGATTCGCTCTCCCCCCCCCCTTTTTAAAAAAGGCTGTTTTTAAACATTAATTTAGCAACCTATTTTTCATACGTTGTATCTCTGCTGATTATTCATATCATTTGAATTGAGATAGTCAAAAGGGGAAGACCGAACACAGTTAGTCTTCGCTTTCCTATAATCTCAGATCTGCCAGTGCTAACTTCTTTAATTGCTACTTGTTGAGATTTTATTTGGCACAAATCCTAGAATGTAATGCAATCATCTGCTTAATTCTGTACCACAAACAGCCCAATTGGAAGGGAGAGTCATTATTTGCATGAATAGGGGTTTTTTTTCAGTGGGGATATTGAGTACTTAGATCCAGAAATATAACAAATAAGGGATAAAAAGAAGAGCATGTGTGTTATCATTTCTTTGGATGCTTTTTATTTTTTATCAATGGACTTGGTTTATTATTTAAAAAACACCAGTGAGGAGAATTTGAACGGGTCCAAAGACGGGCTATAAGAATGGTGGAAGGTCTTAAGCATAAAACGTATCAGGAAAGACTTAATGAACTCAATCTGTATAGTCCGGAGGACAGAAGGAAAAGGGGGGGACATGATCGAAACATTTAAATATGTTAAAGGGTTAAATAAGGTCCAGGAGGGAGGTGTTTTTAATAGGAAAGTGAACACAAGAACAAGGGGACACAATTTGAAGTTAGTTGAGGGAAAGATCAAAAGCAACATGATAAAATATTATTTTACTGAAAGAGTAGTAGATCCTTGGAACAAACTTCCAGCAGACATGGTAGATAAATCCACAGTAACTGAATTTAAACATGCCTGAGATAAACATATATTCATCCTAAGATAAAATACAGGAAATAGTATAAGGGCAGACTAGATGGACCATGAGGTCTTTTTCTGCCGTCAGACTTCTATGTTTCTATAATTTGAATATTCTTGCTATCCCTAAGAATATAAAACATAAGAAGAGCCATGCTGACTCGGGCCAAAGCCCATCGAGTCCAGCATTTTGTGTCACACAGTGGCCCACCAATTGTACATGGGCACCTTGAGCAGAAGGGAAGGCAAAACTCTCCCTTTCCCTTGACCACCAACAAACAGTACCCAAGGGAATCCTGCCTGCCTCAACCAACACAGAGGCGGCTCTTGGACATCCGTTTCAATAGCCACTGATACACTTGGCATCCATGAATTTGTCTAAGCTATCAAGGCTGACAATTTGTACAGAGGCATGAATCCCAGTGACCGGTTAGGTCCCACAGAGTTGGCCTTCTCTGGGTCCCGTCGACTAAACAATGTCATCTGGCGGGACCCAGGGGAAGAGCCTTTCTCTGTGGCGGCCCCGACCCTCTGGAACCAGCTCCCCACGGAGATTACAATTGCCCCCACCCTTCTTGTCTTTCGTAAACTTCTTAAAACCCACCTCTGTCACCAGGCATGGGGGAACTGAGACATCTCCCCCGGGCCTATACTGTTTATGCATAGTATGCTTGTGTGTATGCTTTCTTTTTAATAAGGGGTTTTTAATGACTTTTAATTATTAGATTTGTTATATATTGTGTTATTATTGTTGTGAGCCGCCCCGAGTCTACAAAGAGGGGCGGCATACAAATTTAATAAATTGAATTGAATTGAATTGTCACGACCTCTTCTGGAAGTGAATTCCATTAACCAACGACTTTTGGGGTGAAGAAATATTTCCCTTTATTTGTCCTCACTTTCTTACCTATGAGCTTTAGGGAGGGCCCCCTCGTCCTAGTAGTGTGTGATACAGAAAATAATTTTTCTCTTTCCACCTTTTCTATCCCAGGCATGATTTTATACACTTGGATCAAGTCACCTCTTAAACTCCTGAAGGCTGAAGAAACCAAGGTGTTGCAACCTGGTATCATAAGGGAGGTGATCCATTTCCTTGATCATTCTTTTTGCCCTTTTTTGCACCTTTTCCAGTTCCATTATATCCTTCTTGAGGTGCGGTGACCAGAACTGTACACAGTACTCCAAGTGTGGTCTCACCATTGATTTGTACAGAGGCAATACAACACTTGCCGACCTATTTTCAATTCCCTTCCTAATCATGCCAAGCATGGAATTTGCTCCAGGGAAGCCTTTGGAGCTTGGGGAGGGTGAAACATGAGCCTACTGGACCCACCAGATGTTTTGAAAACAGGTCATTTCTGGCCTCCAAAGGGCCTCCAAGGGGTGGGAGAAACTGTTTTTGCCCTTCTCAGGCATTTTATTATTATTATTATTATTATTATTATTATTATTATTATTATTAATTAGATTTGTATGCCACCCCCTCCGAAGACTCGGGGCGGCTCACAACAATATTATTTATATATTTATTTATTTATTTATTTATTTATTTATTTATTTATTTATTTATTTATTTATTTATTTATTTATTTATTTATTTATTTATTATTTAGATTTGTATGCCGCCCCTCTCCGCAGACTCTATTAGACTCCGCAGACAATATTATAACAAAACAAATATTATAACAAAACAAATATTATAACAAAACAAATATTATAACAAAACAAATCTAATATTAAAAGAAGCATATAAAACCCTATCATATATTTAAAAACCAAACAGCACATTCATACCAAACATGAAACAAAATATAAAGAAGCCTGGGGGAAAGGTGTCTCAACTTCCCCATGCCTGGCGGTATAAGTGAGTCTTGAGTAATTTATAAAAGACAAGGAGGGTGGGGGTAGTTCTAATCTCCGGGGGGGAGTTGTTTCCAGAGGGCCGGGGCCACCACAGAGAAGGCTCTTCCCCTGGGGCCCGCCAAATGACATTGTTTAGTCCAGTGTTTCCCAACCTTTTTTGAGCCGCGGCACATTATTCGTATTTTCAAAATCCTGGGGAACACTGAAAGGGGGGGGGGGCGGGCTAAAGAAAAGTTTGGACAAAAAACCCCTCTCTCTTCCTCCCTTTCGCTCTATTTCTTCCTCTTTCTCTCTTTTCCTTCCTTCCCTTCATTCTCTCTCTCCATCCCTCTTTCTTTCTTTCTTCCTCTCTTTTTTGCTCTCTTTCTCTCTCCCTCCTTCCCTTCCTCTATGTCTTTCTCTCTCCCTTGCTCTCTCTCTCTGTCTCTCTTGCTATCTCTTTCTTGCTTTTTTCTCTCTCTCTTGCTCTCTCTCTCTCTTTCACTGTCTTGCTATATGTCTCTTTCTTTCTCTTTGCCTCTCTTGCTATCTCTCTTTCTCTCTCTGTCTCTCTTGCTATGTCTCTCTTTCTTTCTCTTTCTCTCTCTCTCTGTGCCTCTCTTGCTAAGTCTCTCCTTTTCTCTTGCTATGTCTCTCTTTCTTTTTCTCTCTCTCTGCCTCTCTTGCTATGTCTCTCTTTCTCTCTCTCTTTCTCTATCTCTCTTTCTCTGCCTCTCAGTTGAGGTGACTGGGGCACGTACTTGTCCACCTGTCTGGGAAGAGTTTGATCTGGTGACACCTGATGAAGTGGACAAGGCCATTGGAGCTGTGAGTTCCGCCACCTGTTTACTGGATCCGTGTCCCTCCTGGCTGGTTTCGGCCAGCAGGGAGGTGACACGGAGCTGGGTCCAGGAGATTGTCAACGCTTCTTTGGGGAGGGGGTCCTTCCCGGATCCCTACAAGGAGGCACTTGTGCGCCCCCTCCTCAAGAAGCCTTCCCTGGACCCAGCCATTCTCAACAACTATCGACCAGTCTCCAACCTTCCCTTTATGGGGAAGGTTGTTGAGAAGGTGGTGGCGCTCCAGCTCCAGCGGTCCTTGGAAGAAGCCGATTATCTAGGTCCTCAGCAGTCAGGATTCAGGCCCGGCTACAGCACAGAAACTGCTTTGGTCGCGCTGATGGATGATCTCTGGCGGGCCCGGGACAGGGGTTTATCCTCTGTCCTGGTGCTTCTTGACCTCTCAGCGGCTTTCGATACCATCGACCATGGTATCCTTCTGCACCGGCTGGAGGGGTTGGGAGTGGGAGGCACTGTCCTTCAGTGGTTCTCTTCCTACCTCTCTGGCCGGTCGCAGTCGGTGTTAGTGGGGGGTCAGAGGTCGACCTCTAGGTTACTCCCTTGTGGGGTGCCTCAGGGGTCGGTCCTCTCCCCCCTACTATTTAATATCTACATGAAACCGCTGGGTGAGATCATCCAAGGGCATGGGGTGAGGTATCATCAGTATGCAGATGATACCCAGCTTTACATCTCCACCCCTTGTCCAGTCGGCGAAGCAGTGGAAGTGATGTGCCGGTGCTTGGAGGCTGTTGGGGTCTGGATGGGTGTCAACAGACTCAAACTCAACCCGGATAAGACGGAGTGGCTGTGGGTTTTGCCTCCCAAGGACAATTCCATCTGTCCATCCATCACCCTGGGGGGGGAGTCACTAACCCCCTCAGAGAGGGTCCGCAACTTGGGCGTCCTCCTCGATCCACAGCTCACATTAGAGAAACATCTTTCAGCTGTGGCGAGGGGGGCGTTTGCCCAGGTTCGTCTGGTGCACCAGTTGCGGCCCTATTTGGACCGGGAGTCACTGCTCACAGTCACTCATGCCCTCATCACCTCGAGGCTCGACTACTGTAACGCTCTCTACATGGGGCTACCTTTGAAAAGTGTTCGGAAACTTCAGATCGTGCAGAATGCAGCTGCGAGAGCTATCATGGGCTTTCCTAAATTTGCCCATGTCACACCAACACTCCGCAGTCTGCATTGGTTGCCGATCAGTTTCCGGTCACAATTCAAAGTGTTGGTTATGACCTATAAAGCCCTTCATGGCACCGGACCAGAATATCTCCGGGACCGCCTTCTGCCGCACGAATCCCAGCGACCAGTTAGGTCCCACAGAGTTGGCCTTCTCCGGGTCCCGTCAACTAAACAATGTCGTTTGGCGGGACCCAGGGGAAGAGCCTTCTCTGTGGCGGCCCCGACCCTTTGGAATCAACTCCCCCCAGATATCAGAGTTGCCCCCACCCTCCTAGCCTTTCGTAAGCTCCTTAAAACCCACCTCTGTCGTCAGGCATGGGGGGAATTGACATATTCCTTCCCCCTAGGCTTATAAAATTTGTGTATGGTATGCTAGTGTGTATGATTGGTTTTTAACTTGTGGTGTTCTTAAAATTAATTTAATATTGGATTTGTCTTGTATTGCTGTTGCTGTGAGCCGCCCCGAGTCTGCGGAGAGGGGCGGCATACAAATCTGATTAAACTAAACTAAACTAAACTCTTGCTGTCTCTCTTTCTTGCTCTGTCTCTCTTTCTCTGCCTCTCTTGCTATGTCTCTCTTTCTCTCTCTCTCTGCCTCTTATATGTCTCTCTTTCTCTCTCTCTCTCAGCTGACTGCAAGCGGGAGCCCTGACGGCGGCAGCTGGACGTGGTGCTGGACACCGTATATGCCAGGCACGCAGCGCCAGCATGTACGACGTCCAGCAGCACGTCCAACCGCCACCGTCAGGGCTCCCACTTGCAGTCAGCTGAGAGCGAGCGAGCGAGCGATCCCTCTCGCCGCCGCCATCTCCCCCGACTGCCTGCGGCCGCTCCGGCCACCCCCCCCGCTCCCATCGGACACTTGCCGTCGAGAGAGAGAGAGAGAGAGCGATCCCTCTCGCCGCCGCCATCTCCCCCGACTGCCTGCGGCCGCTGCGGCCACCCCCCCGCTCCCATCGGACACTTGCCGTCGAGAGAGAGAGAGAGAGAGAGTGATCCCTCTCGCCGCCGCCATCTCCCCCGACTGCCTGCGGCCGCTGCGCCCCCCCCGCTCCCATTGGACACTTGCCGTCGACGCCAGAGGAGCTCCAGCTGGGCGGGGCGCTGCCGGTACTTCCGTCCTGGGGCTCCCGCTCGCAGCTGTCTCCCGCCTCCTGCTCGATGCCGTGGTTTTCGGCGCTCTCCTGCTGGGCCCCAAAGAAAGAAGGCGGGAAAAAGGTGCAAAGAACGGAGCTCTCCTTCTTCCTGCCTTCCTTCTTTGGGGCCCAGCAGGAGAGCGCCGAAAACCGCGGCATCGAGCAGGAGGCGGGGGACAGCTGCGAGCGGGAGTCCCAGGACGGAAGTACCGGCAGCGCCCCCGCCCAGCTGAAGCTTGGCGGCACACCTGGCCATGTCTCGCGGCACACCAATGTGCCGCGGCACACCGGTTGGGAAACGCTGGTTTAGTCGACGGAACCCGGAGAAGGCCAACTCTGTGGGACCTTATCGGCCGCTGGGATTTGTGCGGTAGTAGGCGGTTCCGGAGGTACTCTGGTGCAATGCCATGTAGGGCTTTAAAGGTCATAACCAACACTTATGGGGGTGGCCACTTGTGCATGCACGATAGAATGCATGCATGGTCTTTTGGCACCTAAGGAAGAAGAGGTTCACCATCACTGGTCTAAGGACATGGCTGAGGAATTCTTGGAGTTGAAGTCCACAACTCTTAAAGTTGCCGAGTTTGAAGACCTCTGCTCTAATAATCTCAGAAATCTAGAGGCAAATTGGATCACAAAAGATTGTTGCTTATCTTGGGATTATGACAGAAGCGTAAACTGTTCCACTTCCTTAGATCACCTCCTAAAACTGAGAGCAAAGTAGCCCCTGCTGCCCTGCAGAATTTATTGGCATAAATGCCAACAGATGGCATTTAATTAAAAAATAAGTACACATAGGCCAACATGCTAAAAAAAGCCCTGTTTATTGGAGGTACCTTCTGCTCTTCCTCACATTTTTTTCGTGAACGGGGGTGAGGGGAGAAGATGAGTTATTGAAAGATGGATTGTTCACAGAATGCCAAAATGTAGAAATGGTTAAAGAAATCGGAGCACCTGACTTGACTGGCTTAAAGCTTAATACAGGCGGCTTCTCCTTTGTGTAGCCTGCAAAGTTGCATATTGGTAATGAAATATTTAGATAACCCGAAGCTGATCTAATATAAAGGATTATAAAAATGCTAAACTGCAAAGTAGATTTCCAAGAATGATGCTCTATTAAGGAAGCCAATACCACTTTCATAGCCAGTCTGCTAGAAAATCTAATCTGGATGAATTTAAGGTTAGCAAGACCTTATAAGAAATATATTCAGATTCGGATTCAGATTAACAGAGTTGGAAGGGACCTTGAAGGTCATCTAGTCCAACCACCTGCCCAAGCAGGAGACCCTAGTATCTTCGGGACTGCCTTCTGCCGCACGAATCCCAGTGACCGGTTAGGTCCCACAGACTCGGCCTTCTTCGGGTCCCGTCGACTAAAAAATGTTGTCTGGCGGGACCCAGGGGAAGAGCCTTCTCTGTGGTGGCTCCGACCCTCTGGAACCAGCTCCCCCCTGAGATTAGGATTGCCTCACCCTCCTTGCCTTTCGTAAACTCCTTAAAACCCACCTCTGCCATCAGGTATGGGGGAACTGAAACATCTCCCCCTTGCCCATGTTGTTTTGGTGTTTGATTGATTGTGTGCTTGTTTTTTATATATATTGGGTTTGTTTTATGAATTTCTTAACTTAAAATTGTAATTGGATTGGTGGGTATTGGATTTGTCACTATGTACTGTTTTTACCATTGTTGTGAGCCACCCCGAGTCTGCGGAGAGGGGCGGCATATAAATCCAATAAATCTAATCTAATCTAAATCTGCCTCTACCTGGGATTGAACTCACAACCTCCTGATTGTGAGACAAGAGCTCCACCTCTATCATCCACAACCAGGAGACCTAGAAGCTTTTCTTTATATTAGGAACAAATGGTAAAGCTTCATTTTGCCATTTGGGTGGCACTTTGGAAAACTTTGATTCTGGATATCATGTCTGACCGCTGATGGTAGTTACCCCAATTCTCAAGTAGGATTGTATCCTGGGTGAATCCACCTGGGTGAAGAGTTGGAAAGTTCATGCTGCCAGATTGATTAAGCAATTCCAAGATAAATACCCAGACAAGTCAAAGGGTCCCCCTAGGGGGGAGAGGTGGTTGATAATATAAAAAACTAACTCCCTACTAGGTATTTCCTTTCTCTTTGCAGGACACGCTTTTTTCTTGAGGGAAGGCTGCCTGTCAGGCCGAAGCCAGATTGCTTGGAGGTTTTGGACTGTCACATTATGCTATGTTCTTTTAGACTGTTTCTTGCTGTGGGAACTTGGGGTGGTGGTGGTGGCTGAATGCATCTATTTTTTCTAATATTTTAATTCTATTCTATTTTTGCCTTGTCTATTTTACCTTGTCTTTTTTATTCTTGTAAGCCACTCGGAGTCCACGAGGAGAAGGGGGTCATATAGTTCTAATTAATAACAATAACAATAGCAATATTATTATTATTATTATTATTATTATTATTATTATTATTTATTAGATTTGTATGCCGCCCCTCTCCATAGACTCGGGGAGGCTCACAACAATAACAAAGACAATGTAAGAACAAATCTAACAATTTAAAAAACACTAAAACCCCCATTATTAAAAGCAAGCATACACACAAACATACCATGTATAAACTGTATAGGCCCAGGGGAGATGTCTCAGTTCCCCCATGCCTGACGGCAGAGATGGGTCTTAAGAACTTTACAAAAGGCAAGGAGGGTGGGGGCGGTTCTGATCTCCGGGGGGAGCTGGTTCCCGAGGGTCGGGGCTGCCACAGAGAAGGCTCTTCTCCTGGGTCCCGCCAAACGACATTGTTTAGTCGACAGGACCCGGAGAAGGCCAACTCTGTGGGACCTAACCGGTCGCTGGGATTCGTGCGGCAGAAGGCGGTCCCGGAGATAGCAATAGCAATAGCAATAACAATAACAACAATAATAACAATAACAACAACAATAATAACAATGATGATGATGATGCCATGACACAAGGTCAGTTTTGTTCAGCATCTAGCCGGAAGCTACTGTGAGTTGCAGGCTATGCTGGCAGAAGATGTATGGTCCATGTGATAGGCTTGTGGGAGGAGATTCAAGGAAATGAACTCTAACCTAGGTGGAGATACCCTTGTAACTTTAGTTTCGGGTTTCTCCAGTTGTGCTAACATGGCCCTGTTAATAAACTGGAACTTTGAAGAAGGCGAAGCCTTGGACTCTTGATTTATTTCTCGGATGCTATTTGGAACGCTGACATTAGCCATCACATGATACATTGCAATTACAGTAAATATCCATTCCTGGTTTTTTTTTAATTAAAAGAACTGGTAAATGGGATGGGGGAGGTGGGAATCAATCCTTGGATAATTATATTCTGCATTTTCCCTGTATCAATTACGATAGTGCTCGGACGTCCAGAAGGAATTCATATCCAAGACTACAAAGGTTTTTAGAATAATTTATTTGTTCCCAATCTATTTTCCTCTAATAAGTAAGAATCCCTCAAGCTTTCAAACTAGACAATGGTCATGCTAATTTGAAAAGCTACTAGTTGTTGCTGGAAGGGAACTTGAATATCAACTACTGTAGTCCAACCCAAGGGTTGGTCAACTATGGCCTTTTATGAACTCTGCACTTAAGCTCCCAGAAATTCTAAACCAACATGAATTCTGGAAATTGAACTCACAGGTCATCAAGGGCTGTAGTTGCTAACTCCTGATCCAATCCCTTTTTCCATTTTATTTTATTTATTTATTTATTTTGTCCAATACACAATACACATTGAAGATAATAGACAAGTCGTAATATGTATAAAGAAAAGGATAGAAGAAAAGATATAAAAATAGGGGAGAAGATATATGAAAGGAAGAAAAGATATATGAGATAAAGGAGAGACAATTGGACAGGGGATGGGAGACACGCTAATGCACATGTATGCCCCTTACTGACCTCTTAGGAACCTGGAGAGGTCAATCATAGATAGTCTAAAGGAAAAATGTTGGGGGTTAGGGGTTGACACTACTTTTATCCCAGTTAAGTGGTGTGGTGACGCAGTGGTTAGAAGGTAGTATTGCAGGCTAATTCTGCTCACTGCCAGGGGATCGATCCTCACCGGGTCAGGGTTGACTCAACCTTCCATCCCAATCTGAGGCCGATAAAATAAAGACACAAGTTGTTGAGGGCAGTAGGCTGTAAACTGCTTAGAGATGGCTGTAAAACTCTGTGAAGCCATATGTAAGTCTAAGTGCTATTGTTATTGCTAAGGTGTCCAAAATAAGTGTGAAGATGAATATTTCAAATTAGCCTTTTAAGTTGCTTTCTGTCTTTCTAGCTGCAATCTTACAGCCTTTGGGATTGAAACCTGAGACCGCACAAGAGATAAGTTATCAGTCATTGCAGTTCCTACTGAAAACGTGACTGTAATAGTTTGCCATTGATTTGATCAAATCTCAAGGGACACAGTCTCCGGATAGCTACCTTAAGATCTTGGTACAATCTAATTCATTAGTTGTGTAGATAATAACTCAAGGAAGGGAACCTCCACAGGTGGTCCTACAAAACATCTAATCCATACTCCCTGCCGTCCTCTTTTCTCTTCTATTTTGCCCTAGAAAGTTCACAAACTGGACTGGAACAGGAAATGGGATAGAAAAAGTGTGTCTATGAGAAATTTGTGTGCATACAGCGATTCATTCTAGTACTTCCTAGATACGTTGGGCTTCAGCCGCCATTATATCCCACTGCAGGTGGCCAGGTGCATTGTGGTATTATAATGTTCAACACATTAGGATGACATGGGGTGGGAAAGCTAATGTAAACTGAGAGAGAAAAAAACCATCCATTTTGTTTTCAACATGTATCAGAGTTGAAAAAATTTCTTGGATGAGAAGCGAAACATCTTCTTTTTTAAAAAATAGAAACATAGAAGACTGACGGCAGAAAAAGACTTCATGGTCCATCTAGTCTACTCTTATACTATTTCCTGTATTTTATTTTACAATGGATATATGTTTATCCCAGGCCTGTTTAAATTCAGTTACTGTGGATTTACCAACCATGTCTGCTGGAAGTTTGTTCCAAGGATCTACTACTCTTTCAGTAAAATAATATTTTCTCATGTTGCTTTTGATCTTTCCTCCAACTAACTTCAGATTGTGTCCCCTTGTTCTTGTGTTCACTTTCCTATTAAAAACACTTCCCTCCTGAAACTTATTTGTTCTTGTGTTCACTTTCCTATTAAAAACACTTCCCTCCTGAACCTTATTTAACCTTTTAACATATTTAAATGTTTCGATCATGTCCCCCCTTTTCCTTCTGTCCTCCAGACTATACAGATTGATTCATTAAGTCTTTCCTGATACGTTTTATGCTTAAGACCTTCCACCATTCTTGTAGCCCGTCTTTGGACCCGTTCAATTTTGTCAATATCTTTTTGTAGGTGAGGTCTCCAGAACGGAACACAGTATTCCAAATGTGGTTTCACCAGCACTCTATATAAGGGGAAATAAATAGTTTTTATTGAATATAAATGTTAAAAAATAAATTTAAACATTGAACCACAAACTTCAGAACAAACCTATATAAACATCACATATAAACATATAAACAAAAACAAAAACCTTCTAACCCTTTCTTTTACCATAAGACTGCATTGATGTTATATTTCTATATCCCTTCTAGCAAATTAAACTGTATTTCTTCTACAGTTTTCAGTTTTCAATCTAATCTACCGTTAATATCACATTTAAGTATATATAGTAACTCTAGTCTTGCTATGTCTTCACTATACTTTTATTATTTATCCTATCACGTTTATTATTTTCCATATCTATTTCTATCACTATATACACTTTGCATTCCCTCTATTCCTTCTGTTTTTTTCTTTTTTCTTTTTTTTCTCTATCCAATTATAAAGTGAAGCATCTTCAAAAGAAAAAAACCCCCAAGAAAGTCCAGTTATCTCCTGAAAAAGCACCTTTGGGACAACAATGACCTGGATGACTGAGAATCTAGAGACTCGATGGTGCAGTGGTTAGAGTTCAGTACTGCAAGCTACTTCTGCTGATCACCGGCTCCCAGCAGTTTGGCAGATCGAATCTCAGTAGGCTCAAGGTTGACTCAACCTTCCCTCCTTCCAAGGTGGGTAAAATGAGGACCCAGATTGTTGGGGGCAATAGGCTTACTCTCTGTAAGCTGCTTCAGTGAAGTGGTATATAAGTATAAATGCTATTGCTAATGACTATTGCTATCTCTAATAGACTTTTAGCTGTGCATTGTAGTTCCAGCAGTTCTAGGAGGTGGCAGGCCGAGGGGAAGCTGGGCTAAGATTGGGTCCTAAGGCCCAAGTCACAAATGTTGGCGGCAGAACCACTTGTTTAAATTGCAGCCTGGCCAATTATGTGCGGCAGAGGTGCATAATTTGAATTTGAATTACTTTACATTAAATTAATTAAATACAGTTAACAAGATTAGCCTCATTGTGCGTTTAATAATAGCCCCTTCTTGTTACATTAACATTGCAATTTAGTGGTAACTGTTGGAACAGATCACAGGGTTGTAACCAAGAGATGGAAAAGAGGCTCGCGGGAGAGAGCTCAGCAGGCTGCATGAGGATTGTCAGCCAAAGGTTCTCCTGCCTTGAATGAATGAAAACTCATGTACTCCAATTTACCTGATTACAACTCTACATAGACCTGAAAATTCCTCCTTTTTCCCCCCGGAGAGAAAGAAGAACTGGGGTTTCTTTTTCACCTAGATACCCTAGATACCCTTTCCTTATTTGGGGAACTTTGCCTGTGCCCCATACCTTTTAAATAAAAGCCCCAGAAGCTAGATGTGCAAAGCATATGTAAGAGAAATCTCTTTCCCCCACCCCTAGATATCATTAGTGGTGGGAACCAGCAAAGCCCATCGTTTTGAAGCACAAATTGCATTTATTTCAGTACTGGAGACCAAAATAACAAATTCAAATAATAATTGAACAACAAACTCCTCCACTCGCAACAAAATACCTTATTCCACCAGACTTGAAATACTGGGATTAGACAATTTACAACTACGTCACCTCCCGAACTGATCTAAACGTAGTTCATAAAATCATATACCAAAATGTCCTTCCTGTTAATGACTACTTCACCTTCAACCGCAACAACACACGATTACATAATAGATTCAAACTACATTTAAACCAGAAATATTTCCATTTATTTGTCCTCGCTTTCTTACCTATGAGTTTAGGGAGTGCCCCCTCGTCCTAGTATTGTGTGATAGAGAAAATAATTTTTCTCTGTCCACCTTTTCTATCCCATGCATGATTTTATACACTTTGATCAAGTCACTCCTTAAACACCATCTTTCAAGGCTGAAGAGACCAAGGTGTTGCAATCTGGTTCCATAAGGGAGGTGCTCCATTTCCTTGATCATACAAGTTGCCGTTTTTTGCACCTTTTTCGATTCGATAATATCTTTCTCGAGGTGCAGTGACAAGAACTGTACACAGTACTCCAAGTGTGGTCTCATCATCGATTTGTACAGAGGCAATACAACACTTGCTGACTTATTTTCGATTCACTTCCTAATCATGCCAAGCATGGAATTTGCTTTTTTTTTTTTTTTACTGCTGCT
>NC_091950.1:400314043-400384043 GCF_031021105.1 Erythrolamprus reginae | reverse complement strand
AACCAACCAACCAACCAACTAACTAACTAACTAACTAACTAACTAAAAATAAAATAAGATAAGATAAAATAAAATAAAATAAAATAAAATAAAATAAAATAAAATAAAATAATAAAATAAAATAATAAAATAAAATAAAATAAAATAAAATAAATTCTGGGAGTTGAAGTTCCATGTCTTAAAATTTCAGGCTTGAGAAATACCGTTCTAGCATGTTCAGGAAAAAAGAAGTGTAGAACAGCTATTTTGGCTGTTCCAGAAATCAGAAGCAGCATAAAGGTTAAAACTTTCACCCTCAATTACCTTAATGAAGGCTCCCGTTCTTCTGCTGTTATTAGTAGTGCCAAAATTGCATTCTTCTCTGCAACTGGCCAGGGGCATCCTATTGCAAAGTCAAAGAGTTCAAGATGTTTGTTGTGATTATAGGATCAAAATACTGTCATCCCTCCCCCTTCAATATAATAAAAACCATAAAAAGTATGACCTTACAAGCCGGCTTGTTGGTAAAGGTTGCAAAAAATTTGTACTAATTGCTTACAGGACCAGCGAAAGCAGGCAGATTGAGGCTCTTTTTCCTGATTTAAATCGACCTTCTGTGCAGTACACAATTACTCCTTTCTCAAGCCAGTGCTTTAAGAGCTCCAGCAGGCTTTCGAAAGAATGTGCTAAACCCACATGTATAAGATTGGACAAAGGTTTCAGAAAACCCTGATCAGGTGCACAGATATCTCTGTAAAAGCAGAGTGTTCAATCTCTTTTGCAGCTTAAATCAAAACAGCTCTGGAGGCCAGTGGTCAACAGCCAGAGAAGAGAGAGAGGGTCTTCAACAGCCTAAAGTGGCCAATCACATATGGGATGACACAGTGGTGGGGTTTTTTTGTCCAAGCAAAGTTTTTTTTTATTTTTCTCCACATCAAAATCATACAGAATATCACATATACTTTCTAAACAAACCATTAAATACATTAAAATAATAACCCAATTTACCTTCACATTCTAATTTATAATATTCAGTCTATCTCATACTTTCCTCTTCCCTCTCCTTTCTTTCTATCTCAGGTGGCTGTTCCACCTCTATTACCTACAGTCTAACTCCTTCTCTCCCCCCTCCCTTCTCCTCTTCCTTCCTTCTTTCCTCTCTACCTCTTTCTTCTCTACCTCCTCTTCTACTCTCTCTCCTTTCTCTCCTTCTGTCCTATTTCTTCCTACAAGCAAATTGTCACCCCACTGGTGAGGTTGTAAGTCAAGGACTTAACAGTTCACTTGAACGATGATGATTGTTCAAGCCACTCCCACCTGGTCACATGGCTGGCAAGCCACTCCTACCCAGTCACATGACCATCAAGCTACACCCACAAAATAAGCCACACCCACAGTATGGCAGTAAAAATTTGGCTGCCCATTACTGCTTGGAAGGATGGAAGGCTGAGTCAATCTTGAATCCTGACAGCAGGGAGAGTTAACCTTACAATACTGTATTCTAACCACTGCAGAAACATGGCTTAGTCCAAGATTTCCTAGGATTTTCTGCTTTGATTCTGGCACCTGAATGGCCACAGCTGTTATGTTTTTATGGCCATGGGAAATCATCCTTTCCCTTCGGTTTGTGTTTCTGTTTCAATAATTGCAAAATGTTGCTATTTTACCCATTGTTGGGAGAAGAGGGACAATGCTACATTAAAATTGGAACAACTAAATACAGTGATCCCCCGGGTATCGTGCTCCCGATCATTGCGAACGGGCTAAATCGCGATTTTTCAACCCGGAAGTCAAAACACCATCTGCGCATGCGTGCCCTTTTTTTTATGGCCACGCATGTGTAGATGGCGCCGGGCAGATCAGCTGCTGGGCGGCTTCCCTGGGTCTTCCCCCTCTTGCTGGCGGGAGGGCGAGCAGCGGGCATCAGCGAGGAGTTTCCCCACCGCCCACGCAAACTCCTCGCTGCTGTCGCGCCCGCCCTTCACCCGCCCACGCCGTTCGCTCGGGCCGCTTCCCAGCTGAGTACTCAGCTGGGAAGCGGCGCGAGCGAACGGCTTGTCCGTCGCCTGCCTGCCCGCGCGCCCGCGGCTCGCCCGCCTTCGCCCGCCCACGCCGTTCGCTCGGGCCGCTTCCCAGCTGAGTACTCAGCTGGGAAGCGGCCCGAGCGAACGGCTTGTCCGCCGCCTGCCTGCCCGCGCGCCCGCGGCTCGCCCGCCCTTCGCCCGCCCACGCCGTTCGCTCGGGCCGCTTCCCAGCTGAGAATTCGCTTCAGGACTCAGCTGGGAAGCGGCGCGAGCGAGCAGGATGGGCGGGCGAAGGGCGGGCGAGCGGCAGCGAGGAGTTTGCGTGGGCGGTGGGGAAACCCCAGCGCCGCTTCCCAGCTGAGTCCCCTTCCCAGGAACCCCAATCTTCGGCTCCTCGCTAGCGCTGCGGAAGTAAAAACACCATCTGCGCATGCGCAGATGGTGTTTTTACTTCCGCAGCGCTACTTCGCGCAAAACCGATAATTGCGAGGGGTCCTGGAACGGAACCCTCGCAATGATCGGGGGATCACCGGGGGATCACTGTACAACTTTGAGTAATCTCAGTGGTAAAGTGGGGGTTGGACCAAGGCAACATCATGGGGTCACCGTATAAAAAGTGCAAACCAGGACATGTGTCAAAGCTAGGGGGAATAAAGTGCAAAAAATAATGAAACAAACAGAAAGATGAGTTCAGCTGTGCAAGGTGTGCCAATAGACATTTAATTTAATTTAATTTAATTTAGCTTAGCTTAGTTTAGCTTATCTAAACTAAGCTAAGCTAAGCTAAACTAAGCTAAGCTAAGCTAAGCTAAGCTAAGCTAAACTAAACTAAACTAAACTTAACTCAGTTCAGCTCAATTCAATTCAATTCAATTTATTACATTTATAAGCCGCCCAACTCTTTGCAGATTCTGGGCGGCGAACATGCAATGTAAAAATATAAAACAAGCAATATACATTGCATAAAACAGTACAACAATATAAAATCCCTCAATATTCATCCAATAAACACATTCACACTTTCAGGGCACATATATGTCTATAGTAAAAGACAGTAGGGAGAGACAAACTGTACCATCTCCTTTGCGCTTGATGGGAGAGCAAAAAGATAATTGTTTTAAAGAATGCAATCAGGGTAAGGTGAGAAGATGTCCCGCTTTCCGCGGAACAGTCATGCCTTTTCATAATCTGTCCCACGCCGTTTGAAAAATGTCCCGATTTCTTTCTTTCTTTCTTTCTTTCTTTCTTTCTTTCTTTCTTTCTTTCCTTCCTTCCTTCCTTCCTCTCCTCCCTTCTCTCCCTCTCTCCTCTATGGTGATGGCGAAAGGAAATGGCAAAGCGTCTTGGGGTCATCCTGGGCGGGTTGTACTTCCTGTGTCTCCCAGCTCAGGGTAGGCCTCACGCTCACAATGAACTTCCTGAAGAATTCTTCTCAACCGAGTGAGGGAATCCGGCTGTGGCAGCCATTACTGAGGCCATGCTCGCAGGACATGGCCTGGGCACCGGCAGCCTGTACATCGCCGAGAGGTGAGAGCATGTGTGAGAGAAAAAACACATAACTTTTTAGCCCCCCCCCGTCAATGGTGTCCCACTTTAGCAATGCTGAAATCTGGCCACTTTAAATCAGGGTCTTTCTGGGAGGAACCTGACATCTATGTGCCCAACCATTATTGCATTTCGCAAGGTGAATATATGCAGAGGAGGTTTTCTCCCAAGGAGAAAGCAAAGCTGTTTTACTTGGTTTTGTTCTTAATACTAATAATAATAAAAAGGGCTTAATGGGAAAGTCATCGGCAGCATATGCAGAAGGCACTTTGCCTGCCATAGGAAGCTGCTTCCGAAAGAGGCCACTGAGATAATGGAGAAAAGGCTTTTTCACAAAGAGGGCCATCCATTTGTCGTCTTTCTTCCATTAAAAGCCCTACTTATAGAAAATGGGGAAATAACCAGTGTGTTGTAAAGGGAGGGGAAGCAGTTTTGCAGAGCCCTGATGGCGTTTGAGGAGCAGCAAATCTTGACTGCCCCTTCTCCTTCCTTTTCCATCTTTCAAGACGTGGGCGAATGGGGAAGGGAGATGTGAAACTAACGTCTCCAAAGGAGTTTGTCGAATTCTTTACGAAGCCTTGTCCATTTTGTGTGCACAGGGCACAAAGCTGCACCTCTGGGTTTTGCATCTCTGACATTCTCCCACAGGTATTTGGAGATACAGAGCCCTTAAAAAGCCATTTAATGATGAATTTGACAAACTCCCGGCTGCATAGCTAGAGGTATAACAAGCAGGAAGAGGGAGATTGTGATCCCGCTATATAGAGCGCTGGTGAGATCACATTTGGAATACTCTGTTCAGTTCTGGAGACCTCACCTACAAAAAGATATTGACAAAATTGAACGGGTCCAAAGACGGGCTACAAGAATGGTGGAAGGTCTTAAGCATAAAACGTATCAGGAAAGACTTCATGAACTCAATCTGTATAGTCTGGAGGACAGAAGGAAAAGGGGGGACATGATCGAAACATTTAAATATGTCAAAGGGTTAAATAAGGTTCAGGAGGGAAGTGTTTTTAATAGGAAAGTGAACCCAAGAACAAGGGGACACAATCTGAAGTTAGTTGGGGGAAAGATCAAAAGCAACGTGAGAAAATATTATTTCACTGAAAGAGTAGTAGATCCTTGGAACAAACTTCCAGCAGACGTGGTTGGTAAATCCACAGTAATTGAATTTAAACATGCCTGGGATAAACATATATCCATTGTAAGATAAAATACAGGAAATAGTATAAGGGCAGACTAGATGGACCATGAGGTCTTTTTCTGCCGTCAGTCTTCTATGTTTCTATGTTTCTATATGTTTGGCGATGAGTCCCAGGATAAAGGATGGTGGTATTGCGCTGTTTTTTTAAAAAAAACGATACCCTTGTAACTCTTAGCTGATTTTTAAAATTTAAGTTTCCTAATTAAAACTACAAAATGTTCAATGATTAATATTTTATATTGACAGTTTCAGGTTTTTGTGGTTATGGGGGAGACATCCACATGCCGCAGGCCTGTTTTGCTCCCAGTGGAATCTGATGATGAAGGCTCCTCTGACCAAGAAGACATGAATGACAGGGAGGAGGAGAGTGTGGCAGATAGCTCAGAAGGAGATCAATTATCTAGCTCCTCCTTGGATTCGGAACAAGAGTTAATGATACAGCCACGCATGCGGAGAGCGATGCATAGGAAGCAACAACTGAGAGATTATTATCAAAGAAAATGAGGCCACCTGTGGTTGGGTGGGGCTGTGGTAATTAGTGAGGCTGCTATAAATAGCAGCCTGTGGGTTTGGCCATTGTGGAGGATTATCTGATCGTTGTGTTTCGTGCCTGCTTTGCTGACTTTGACCTTTTGTGTGCTGATTTTTCCCCGCTTTGAAACTAACCCAGAGCAAAGTGTGTTTCACTTTGTGAAAGAAGAAGGACTGTGAATTGCCTCACAGCTGCAAGCTAAGTATCTCAGAACTGATAAGGGACTTGTACAAATTACCAGTTTGTTTGGAGACAAATGCTCTTTGCTATACCAAAAGAGTGCTTAGTTTATTTGAATTTTCGGTATAAAAAACATTGTTTTGAATTTTCAAACGTGTGTGTGTGTCTGAAATTTGTATCTGTGAATTTTCGGCAGGATTCTAGCAGAGAGCTCGACACAACACAGGTCAGCGTGGATGAAATTTAACAGGACGTTACATGATGCATGTCTCTTGTGTAACCTTTGCTCATTCCCTGCAATCTAGAGAAAGTATCTTTACTGTCTACTATTTGTTTTCGCTGCCTTTGAGTCAGTTTTTGACTCCAGGTGACTGCCTGGATTAACCCCTGCAATTTTCCAGACAAGATTTCACATAAGTGGTTTGCCGTTGCTTGTTTCGTAGTGACCGACCTAAAATCCCCTGGTTGCCTTTGGGCCTAAAGCAGGACTAGAACTCCCAGTCTCCCAGTTCCATGCATGGTGCTTTAACCACTAGACCAAGTGGGCTGTCTTTCTATCTCTATCCAACTGTGATTTGTTTATTTTTCTTGTTGCAAGAAACAAGCCTGGAGTGTCCATATGGCTAGAGCTGCCCTGATTTATCGTTTGCCATGACCTGCTTCCCTTCTTCCTTTTATTTAGTTACCCTTAGTTGGGCAGCAAATATCTAGAAAATTGTGTACTGACACTCATAATTCAAAAGCAGCCACCCGTGGCATAGAAGAACCACAGCATTTCCTAGGGAGATGTGTGCACATCTGTACAGGGTTGATATATATGCTTTGCCTTCTAACGTAATCTGCGTACCCTTTTATGCCTTAGAGGAGGATGGTCATGCTATTCTTTTGCAGACCAACTAGGGGTTTTAAGAAGAGGAAGAATTTTATCCCCCACTAAAGTTTATACAATAATAAATGTGTCGGTTTTTAAAATGCTGTTGTTTAATACTGTGCCATCAATTGCCCCGGAAGTGGAGTAAAGACGCTGAGACGTTGTATGGATTACATGTAGGGTCACTTTATTAAATTAACATAAATTTAAATAATGTAAATTTAAATAGGCAAATTTAAATATTCAAATTCAACTATAAACAAAGGACCTGCAGAGGCCAAAAACTAACGGGGTGGAAATTCCTGCCAGAACCTTCCTTGGCAACATTGGGCATAGCTCCTTGCTGAACCAGGTGAAGGTAGCCACCTTCACCTGGATCCGAGCCATACCCCTTGGAAATTGGATCCAGTGAGTCCCATGGGCATCCTCTCTCCAATCCCTGACATTGTGATAACCTCTAGTTCCTGGAGAGAGGCGGTCCATTACCTTTTAAAAAGATGCCCAAAGGAGCATGCGCAGTCGCTCCTACTGCCCATTTCCATCCCTAACCTGCCAACCCTAGTGACCAAAGGGAAGCCTAAATCTAATACTTATGTGCGCCACACCCCTTAACCATTCCATCTTTACCGTCAGTGTGGAAGAGGCGAAAAAACGGCTGCCTCTAAAGTGGAGGCCGCAAAAAATTACTATTTTGCCCCGAAGCGACCTCTTGCAGACACACTGTTGATAGCGGAGGGCGGGCAGGTGTTCGCTTCCAGATTCGGCTGAGCAAGGAGGAGGTCCTGCTCGGACTGCCCTTAAATAGGGCAATCCAGGACCTCCCCCACAGCCCAGCATGCAGCACGCCACGCTGGCGCGCTGCCAAGTTCGGGGCTTGGTAGAGCCGACAGCAGCGTCGCCCTGCTCCAGGGGCAATTTTAGCCAGCGGTTTAAGCCACCGATCATGCATTTATGTGCATTAGAGCTTCGGTGGTGCGGTGGTTAGAGTGCAGTACAGCAGGCTACTTCTGCTGGCTACCGGCTGCCTGTAATTTGGCAGTTCAAATCCCACCAGGCTCAAGGTTGACTCAGCCTTCCACCCTTCTGAGTTGGGTAAAAAGAGGACCCAAATTGTTGGGGGCAATATGCTGACTGTGTAAACTGCTTAGAGAGGGTTTGTAAAGCACTGTAAAGCAGTATATAAGTCTAAGTTCTATTGCTATTGCTATAAGTTGTGGAAGAGTCAGTTCTTTCTTTCTTTATTGTTAATTGGCCAAGTGTGATTGGACACAAAAGGAATTTGTCTTTGGTACATATGCTCTTAGTGTGCACAAAATAATATATACGTTTGTCAAGAATCATGAGGTACAACACTTAATAATTGTTGTTATGAGCATCAAAATAATACAGTAGTACCTCTACTTAAGAATGCCTCTACTTACTTACCTACTTTTCTAGATAAGAACCAGGTGTTCAAGATTTTTTTGCCTCTCCTCAAGAACCATTTTCTACTTATAAACCTGAGCCTCCGAAACTGTAATGGGAAAAGGCAGGGAGAAGCCTCCGTGGGGCCTCTCTAGGAATCTCCAGGGAGGAAACAGGGCCGGAAAAGGCGGGAAGAAGCCTCTGTGGGGCCTCTCTAGGAATTTCCTGGGGGGAAACAGGGCTGGAAAAGGTGGGGAGAAGCCTCCATGGGGCCTCTCTAGGAATCTCCTGGAAGGAAACAGGGCCAGAAAAGGCAGGGAGAATCCTCCGTGGGGCCTCTCTAGGAATCTCCTGTGAGGAAAAAGGGCCTCCACCCTCCCTGTGGTTTATTTGCTTTTACATTGATTCCTATGGGAAAAATTGCTTCTTCTTACCAACTTTTCTACTTAAGAACCTGGTCACGGAATGAATTAAATTCGTACGTAGAAGAGATACCACTGTAGATTTATTTACTTATTGTGTTTTTATTCTATGTTTATTACTTTATAAATATCCCAAGGTGATGAACACACACAATACTCCTTCCTCCCTTTTTTCCTCACCACACAACTTTGCGAAGTGGGATAGGCTGAGAGAGAGAGATTGATTGGCCCAAAGTTACCCAGTCCGCTTTCATGCCTAAGGCGGGACTAGAACTTACATTCTCCTGGTAATTGGCTCAAGGTCACCCACCCAATTTACCTGCCTATGGCAGGATTAGTATGGGGATACGGAGGCTCGCAGCTGGCAACTGACTGCGGGTTACTCACAAATCCAATTGAGAGAAAAAACCTCGGACAAGAAACTTGAAAACAACTTTTTCTCTTTGGTGAGACAACCTAGATTAAATCCAGGATGACCCTTTTATTGAAAGCAAACAAAGAAAGGCAAGCTTCTGTGATGCTACAATTACACCAATTCGAACTCATAACATATTAAGCGTACAAAATATAACCAATAAAAATCACACAACTTGTGCTGCATTTCAAAGTGCTGATTCATGAGAAAAAGAAAGCAAGAGCGAGAGAAGGGCCCCATCAGCCCACCTCATGATATATAATGTTGCACTTTTCTTAGGCTAGCAGCAAAGAAGGCAAGATAAGAGTGCTGGGAAGGAGAATGTTGCTAGAGAAACTGGGTTATCATACTTGTCATGCTCAAGGTCTATGCTTTTCGCACACACATTCCAAGACACCATTTATTTATTTATTTATTTACTTATTAGATTTGTATGCCGCCCCTCTCTGTAGACTCGGGGCGGCTCACAACAATAACAAGAACAATGTAAAAAACAAATCTAATAATTTAAAAAACACTAAAAACCCCATTATTAAAAGCAAACACACACACAAGCATCCCATGTATAAACTGTATAGGCCCGGGGGAAATGTGTCAATTCCCCCATGCCTGACGGCAGAGATGGGTCTTAAGAACTTTACGAAAGGCAAGGAGGGTGGGGGCAGTTCTTATCTCCGGGGGGAGCTGGTTCCAGAGGGTCGGGGCCGCCACAGAGAAGGCTCTTCTCCTGGGTCCCGCTACACGACATTGTTTAGTCGACGGGACCCGGAGAAGGCCAACTCTGTGGGACCTAACCGGTCGCTGGGATTCGTGCGGCAGAAGGCGGTCCCGGAAGTTCCCACGTTCCCACAGATTAGCACCTGCAATCTCCCATTGGTACCTTAAACCACTAGACCAAACTGCTTCTGGATGCAACTGGGGCAATAGAAACGTCTCCCTTTGTAACACGTGCCAATAAAGTCCTTTGGGATTGGGCGGCATAGAAGTTGAATGTATAAATAAAAAGGGCCAGTATTTGAATTATCCCCGCGGAGGCTGTTCTCCCCACAGTTAGCCCAAATGAAAAGATCTCTCACCCCCCCCCCCAAGCTGGCTAATTGCCAGGGAGCATTTTGCTATTTTAAAAATGGCCCTGCTAACTGAAGCCATGTTTCTGCCATCATTTCTCATTCCCAGCTTTTTATAGCTTGAGCTCTAATAGCACTTTATCTGTCAGCGATAAATTTCCATTGTTTGTCTTGCAAGTGTCTGCTTCGTGGCAATATCCTGATGTGTTTTTAATCCAGACAGTAATGTTTGCTGGGAAGATATTTTCAACATGATTAGAAGAAAAACAAAACAAAACCCCACCACAAGCAAGATTTGATCCTCCTGAGGACAGCTAGCAGAAGGATCCATTCCAGCTGCAGTGTACGCTGGATACTCAGGGGACTGAACCAATTTGTATGCAGCAATGGCATTAAAAAAAAATCAATATATTCGAGAAATACGACCATACCGAATGGTCACCAGTCAGTGAATAAATCAGTGAAAGATACAACTGCTACAAAGAAAGAAGCTTTTGAAGCATCGGTGGGTTAGATCAATCGATGGCACATTTTTTTTCTGTTTCTGTCTCACTTAACTCTAATTTATTCCTGTTTAATTAATTGATTAATTAATGAGCTGAATTTGTATGCCGCTCAGTTCTGAAAAAGCTCCAAGGTCTTTTTAAATAATGTATTAAAAAGTATAAATAACCAAGAAAACATGGCAAGACCCCCCAAACCAATAATAACCAACAGCCCACCTTCTTATCCACTATCACACCAAGAGGAAAAGTGATGACAACTATCACCTAATGCAGGAAGGGAGTCTTGTCGTGCTATCCGTCATAAAAGCTTCCTGGAATAACCAGATCTTGGCAGCTTTCCTGAATGCAAGTAGGTCTGGGTACTGGCCAAATCCTGACTAGGCACTTATTCCAAAGGAGATAGTCTGGGAAGTATGTGTTAGTGGTCTCCGATTGTGACAATGTCACAAGGGACTTGAAGGATATCCTTCCAATCTAATCTAATCTAATCTAATCTAGTCTAGTCTAGTCTAGTCTAGTCTAGTCTAGTCTAGTCTAGTCTAGTCTAGTCTAGTCTAGTCTAGTCTAGTCTAGTCTAGTCTAGTCTAACCTAACCCAGCCCAGCCCAGCCCAGCCCAGCCCAACCCAACCCAACCCAACCCAATCTAATCTAATCTAATCTTTTAGATTTATAAACTGTCCTTGTCCAAATGGATTTAGGGCAGTGTACAACAATAAAAACAATATATAATATACAATCAATAAAACTCCCCAAATTTAAAAAACATTCATCCATCAGTCATTCATCCCATTGGGCCAGAGCTATATGTTGTCGCTCAAAGGATGGGCAAAAACCTGGGATATTCCACAGATATTCCGATTCTGAGTCCTATGGATTTTAAGTCAATGCCTTGAATTGCATCAAAAACTCAACTAACAAACCCAACTGCAATATTCAGAGCAGCGGCATTAATCACGAAACTCATTGGCTGAGTTCACACATGGGACCAAATCAAAGTTCACATAAAAGTAACCAACCAACCAACCAACCAACCAACCAACCAACCAACCAACCAACCAACCAACCAACCAACCAACTAATGCAAGACCAGTCAGAAATCACTACCCCTAAGAATCTCAATGTAGGTTATTCCCCACTGGGACCAGAGGTTTTGTCTTCCGAGCTTTTGGAACCAATCTTCAGGCAACATCTCTCTAGCAGAGTGTGTGCAGTTCTTTGTATGGTATAGTGGTACCACTACCTAAGAACGCCTCTACTTAAGAACTTTTCTAGATAAGAACTGGGTGTTCAAGATTTTTTTGCCTCTTCTCAAGAACCATTTTCTACTTATAAACCCAAGCCTCTGAAACTGTAACCGGAAAAGGCAGGGAGAAGCCTCCATGGGTCCTCTCTAGGAATCTCCTGGGAGGAAACAGGGCCAGAAAAGGCGGGGAGAAGCCTCCATGGGGCCTCTCTAGGAATCTCCTGGAAGGAAACAGGGCATCCACCCTCCCTGTGGTTTCCCCAATTGCACACATTATTTGCTTTTACATTGATTCCTATGGGAAAAAATTGCTGCTTCTTACAAACTTTTCTACTTAAGAACCTGGTACAGAGGTACCACTGTACTTCAATCCAAAGTGGTGATCTGATTCATGCAATAGGCTGATAGTATGCCATTTGTCCCTTGAAATTAAACCAGCTCTTAATTATGGAGCTTTAAACAATCACTTTGAAACACAATGGTTTAAGATGGTCTCTGAGTCTTGCATCATATCCTCTTTTCTCTATGTCTTAGGTTAGTTGTTTTTGTGATTTTTGCTTTATGTGTTGTAGCTTTTATCAGGGGTGAAATCCAGTAGGTTCTAAGAGGTGATGGAGAACTTTTGAGAAATTTTTACCTGCCAATTTTTACCTAAGAGGTGAAGCAGAAATTTTGAGTAGTTCAGAGAACCAACAAAAATCACATCTGGCTGGCCCCAGAGTGGGGTGGGGATGGAGATTGTGCAGTATTCTTCCCCCAGGAGTGGGGAGGGAATGGAGATTGGGCAGTATCATTTCCCCAGGAATAGGGAGGGAATGGGGATTTTGTAGTATCATTTCCCCAGGAGTGGGGAGGGAATGGGGATTTTGCAGTATCTTTTCTCCAGGAGTGGGGAGGGAATGGGGATTTTGCAGTATCTTTTCCCCAGGAGTGGGGAGGGAATGAAGATTTTGCAGTATCCTTCCCCTGCCAAGCCATGCCCACCAAGCCACACCCACCAAGCCACGCCCACATAACCAGTAGTAAAGCAATTTGGATTTCAGCACTGGCTTTTATGATCACTTATTTCATACATTCTGCAATGAACATTTCAATGACATTAAGGTCAAATAGTCACTCAATTGTGGCAGGTAAAAATCAGACGAATGAATGAATGAATGAATGAATGAATGAATGAATGAATGAATGAATGAACAATGCAACGGCTGGATTTCCCACAACACACTGAACCATAAACTACCCAATCCTACTTTGATTTAAGTGACTTGTTACTTGCAAACCAATGACTTTTTCAGACATACCATATTTCTTTGGTTTTAGGAAAGAGGCTGCCATACTGCAAACTTGGTTTTGTCTCCACTTATAAATGATTTGCTTTGTTAGACATATTTCTTTAGTGCTTGAAAGACTATATATCCAGAAGAAAGAAAATGAAACAATATATAGTGTGCAACGTGAAACATATTGCATAAACCATGTCCTGGGTCTGATCCTGACAGGTTGCTTGGTATGACCTCGTAATTCAATGTGCAGAAACATTATATTTTACCAGTAAGAATTTCTCCAAAACACTCTTTTCACTTGAAATACATTCAAAGGCAAATAATGAAGCCCTACTCTCAATGATTTTGGATGGCTCATTGTGTTTCATCAGACTGAATCAGTAGAAAAAAAGACGTGAATTTCTCTACTTGGAATCATTTGAAGTCCTTTAAGTCTGTTTTCCTGCCATCCAGCTGATGTTGGGTGATGATGAAAAATTCTGATTTTGAGGCTGAATATATCAGTAGTTCATAATTTATACATTTGTGATTGATACAGAGTTGGTCTGACTGTCCTTGTTTCAGACAAAAATATTTCCTCTCACTACCTGATGATGTTGACCAACCTGGAACTTTTGTGTGCAAAGCGATAGATACTGTAATTTGGCAAATGATTTAGCTTTACTAGATAAGTGGTCAAAGCAATGGAAACCGCAGTTTAATGCTTCCAAATGTAAAATAATGCACCTGGGTAAAAGGAATCCGCAATCTGAGTATTGTATTGGCAGTTCTGTGTTAGCCAAAAGTTCAGAAGAGAAGGATTTAGGGGTAGTGATTTCTGACGGTCTCAAAATGGGTGAACAGTGTGGTCAGGCGATTGGAAAAGCAAGTAAAATGCTTGGCTGCATAGCTAGAGATATAACAAGCAGGAAGAGGGAGATTGTGATCCTGCTGTATAGAGCGCTGGTGAGACCACATTTGGAATACTATGTTCAGTTCTGGAGACCTCACCTACAAAAAGATATTGATAAAATTGAACAGGTCCAAAGACGGGCTACAAAAATGGTGGAAGGTCTTAAGCATAAAACTTATCAGGAAAGACTTAATGAACTCAATCTGTATTGTCTGGAGGACAGAAGGGAAAGGGGGGACATGATCAACACATTTAAATATGTTAAAGGATTAAATAAGGTTCAGGAGGGAAGTGTTTTTAATAGGAAAGTGAACTTTCATTTGGCTGGGGTGCTGTAGGGTTTCCTGCTCAGGCAGGGGGTTGGACTCGATGACCTAACGGTCCCTTTCAACTCTATTAATAAATAAAAATAAAAATAAAACACAAGAACAAGGGGGCACAATCTGAGGTTAGTTGGGGGAAAGATCAAAAGCAACATGAGAAAATATTATTTTACTGTAAGAGTAGTAGATGCTTGGAACAAGGTTTTGTTAACATTATTATGAGTCGAGGTGGCGCAGCAGGTAGAGTGAAGTACTTCAGGCCACTAAAGCTGACTGTAGATCTGTAAGTCAGCGGTTCAAAACTCACCACCGGCTCAAGGTTGACTCAGTCTTCCATCCTTCTGAGGTAGGTAAAATGAAGACCCAGATTGTGGGGGCAATATGCTGGCTCTGTTAAAAAGAGCTATTGCTAGCACGTTGTAAGCATAAAAAAAAGCAAATAAATAAAATAAATTATTACTTTATTGAAAGCATAGTAGATGCTTGGAACAAACTTCCAGCAGACGTGGTTGGTAAATCCACAGTAACTGAATGCCTGGGATAAACATATATCCATCCTAAGATAAAATACAGGAAATAGTATAAGGGCAGACTAGATGGACCATGAGGTCTTTTTCTGCCGCCAATCTTCTATGTTTCTATACCTCCCCTTGCAAAGACCTCAAATATTTGCCAAGCTTGAATTAACAAAACATTTATAGGTATAATGATTCTTAATTTAATTTCTCAGGCAATGCCCCTTTCTGCAAGACTCCACTCTCCACTCTCCTGGATATCTTGATGAAACCCCTCTCAATTTTCAGAACATTTTTATTAGGCCCTTGGAGCAGGAATGGTATGATCTGCTCCTCTTTGTTCTAGAGAAGCGATGGAGGACGAGTAAGTCTGAATCCGATCGAACACTTGTAAGAGCTTTTATTAAGACTTACAAAGTGGTGCTCAAGGCGGCAAGATGCGCGTATCATGCCGCCTTGATTGCATCAGCGGAATCCCGCCTGGCCGCTCTGTTTAGGGTGACCCGCTCCCTTCTTAACCAGGGGGGAGTTGGGGAGCCCTTACAAAGTAGTGCCGAGGATTTTAACACGTTTTTCACTGATAAAATCGCTCGGATCCGGGCGGACCTCAACTCCAATTGGAAAACAGAGTCGGCTGACAATGAGTCAGTCGAGGTGACTGGGGCCCGTATTTGTCCACCTGTCTGGGAAGAGTTTGATCTGGTGACACCTGATGAAGTGGACAAGGCCATTGGAGCTGTGAGTTCCGCCACCTGTTTACTGGATCCGTGTCCCTCCTGGTTGGTTTCGGCCAGCAGGGAGGTGACACGGAGCTGGGTCCAGGAGATTGTCAACGCTTCCTTGGGGAGGGGATCCTTTCCATCATTCTATAAAGAGGCACTCGTGCGCCCCCACCTCAAGAAGCCTTCCCTGGACCCAGCCGTACTAAATAACTACCGGCCAGTCTCCAACCTTCCCTTTATGGGGAAGGTTGTCGAGAAGGTGGTGGCACTCCAGCTCCAACGGTCCTTGGAAGAAGCTGATTATATAGGTCCCCGACAGTTGGGTTTCAGGCCCGGTTACAGCACAGAAACTGCTTTGGTCGTGTTGATGGATGATCTCTGGCGGGCCCGGGACAGGGGTTTATCTTCTGTCCTGGTGCTTCTTGACCTATCAGCAGCTTTCGATACCATCGACCATGGTATCCTTCTGCACCGGCTGGAGGGGTTGGGGGTGGGAGGCACTGTTCTCCAGTGGTTCTCCTCCTACCTCTCCATTCGGTCGCAGTCGGTGTTAGTGGGGGGCCAGAGGTCGACTCCAAGGTCTCTCCCTTGTGGGGTGCCTCAGGGGTCAGTCCTCTCCCCCCTGCTATTTAATATCTACATGAAACCACTGGGGGAGATCATCCAAGAGCATGGGGTGAGGTATCATCAGTACGCTGATGATACCCAGCTTTACATCTCCACCCCATGTCCAGTCAACAAAGCAGTGGAAGTGATGTGCCAGTGTCTGGAGGCTGTTGGGGCCTGGATGGGTGTCAACAGACTCAAACTCAACCCGGATAAGACGGAGTGGCTGTGGGTTTTGCCTCCCAAGGACAATTCCATCTGTCCTTCCATTACCCTGGGGGGGGGATTATTGACCCCCTCATAGAGGGTGCGCAACTTGGGCATCCTCCTCAATCCACAGCTCACATTAGAGAACCATCTTTCAGCTGTGGCGAGGGGGGCATTTGCCCAGGTTCGCCTGGTGCACCAGTTGCGGCCCTATCTGGACCGGGACTCACTGCTCACAGTCACTCATGCCCTCATCACCCCGAGGTTCGACTACTGTAATGCTCTCTACATGGGGCTACCTTTGAAAAGTGTTTGGAAACTTCAGATCGTGCAGAATGCAGCTGCGAGAGCAGTCATGGGCTTACCTAGGTATGCCCATGTTTCACCAACACTCCGCAGTCTGCATTGGTTGCCGATCAACTTCCAGTCACAATTCAAAGTGTTGGTTATGACCTTTAAAGCCCTTCATGGGATTGGACCAGAATATCTCCGAGACCGCCTGCTGCCGCACGAATCCCAGCGACCCATTAGGTCCCACAGAGTGGGCCTTCTCCGGGTCCCGTCAACTAAACAATGTCGGTTGGCGGGCCCCAGGGGAAGAGCCTTCTCTGTGGCGGCCCCGACCCTCTGGAACCAACTCCCCCCGGAGAATAGAACTGCCCCTACCCTCCTTGCCTTTCATAAGCTCCTTAAGACCCACCTTCGTCGTCAGGCATGGGGGACCTGAGACATCTCCCCCGGGCATATACAATTTATGAATGGTATGTTTGTATGTATGTGTGTTTAGAAAATGGGGTCTTTTAAATATTTTTAAATAGTAATTTAGATTTGTTGTAAATTGTTTTCACTTTGTTGTGAGCCGCCCCGAGTCTGCGGAGAGGGGCGGCATACAAATCTAAATAATAAATAAATAAAATAAATAAATAATAGCAATTGTTTTATATTTGCTGGCTGTTGAGTGGATTAGATTCCTAGGTTATATGTTGCTATCTCTTAATGTTTAATGCAATTAACAGAGTTTGGGATGCTACTGCTTATAGTTGGCTTTGTTTGGAATTATAATAAGCGAGGCCTCCGGTAAGTCAGAACACTTTAATCAGAACTCATGCCAGGCTGGCAGGTACAGGCTTAGAGTAAGAAAAACAATACAGAAGCTTTTATACACATAGCTGCCTGAGGCAGCAACCAATTAACAGCAGAGAAACTTCCCGCTTACAGTGTATCCAGGGAGGTGCGCCAATCAGCACCTTGGATAGCCCGGCTCGCTGAACTCCTAGCGGCCGGCTGTTAATAAACAGACAGACATAACACTCCTCTCCCCTTGGCTCGCGCATACATAATCCTTTAAGTATGATGGTCTGCGGCTAATTCTCTCTGAACGACGTGGCTCTGCGCCGCGGGGCGAACCTAGATTTAACCCTTCCGCTTCCTGACTTAACTCAGCACTTTGGGGTAGCTCCGCCTCTCGCCCGGCTCCAGCGGTTGCTTCCCTGGTTCTGCAAGCCTCGATAGAAGGTTCCTGGAACCCATCTTCGCATTGGTCCTCGATTATCCGTTCTTCCCCATCAGCACTCTTATCCAGGCGTACCTGATCCAGGTGCCTTCTCCAGACCCTGCCATCTTTAAGCATCACCTCAAACGAACGGGGTCCCAATTCTCTGCTAATAATTCCTTTTTCCCATGTTTTGTCTCCGGAATAAGACCGCGCATACACCACATCTCCCACCTGTATGTTCCTTCCTGACCTATCCGGCCATTGCACCCCCAAGGTGTAACCAGGGTGCAACCTATCTAGAATAATCCTCAGTTTCCGGCCCATCAGTAGCTCGGCCGGGGTTCTACCCGTGGACACACACGGAGTCGAATGCTGGGCCAGCAACACATCTGCCAATTTCTCTTTCCACGAGCCCTGTGGCATCTTCTTCAAAGCCTCCTTAACCATCCTAACTGCCTGTTCTGCCTGACCATTACTGGCCGGATGCCACGGCGAGGACAAGGCATGCCTAATACCCACTGACGCCAGGAAGGACTCAAATAGAACTGAAGTAAACTGTGGCCCATTGTCCGAAACTATCAGATCCGGAAGGCCATGCGTGGTGAAAAGGCCCCTTAAAACATCTATCACTGTCTGAGCCTGAGTAGATCCTAACTGGGCCACTTCTACCCACTTGGAATAGGCATCAATTGTAATTAAGAATGTCTGGCCCATAAACGGACCTGCCAGATCAATGTGCACTCTAGTCCAGGGTCCTGACGGCGGCTCCCATGCCAATGGCTCCGCCCGTGGTGGAAACGGTCTGCTCTCCTGACAACTCATACAATTGGCCACTCTCTGTTCTATTTCCCTGTCTATACCAGGCCACCAGACGTAGTCCCGGGCCAATCCCTTCATCCTCACAATGCCTGGGTGGCCCTTATGTAACATAGCCAGCACTTCATTCCGTAATCCGCCTGGCACTACGACTCTCTCACCTCTTAGTATGGTGCCCTTCTCCACCGAGAACGCCGACCTGCAACACCAGAAGGGAACGAGAAGATCGGCGGGGGTCGAATTCGGCCATCCCCGCAGCACCCACTGCCTCACCTGTGACAAAACACGGTCTCTTCCTGTTTCTCTGGCCACATCCCTTGCAGACAAAATTGAAGACCCTTCAGATAAAGCAAAAACTGAGCAGGACGGGGTGGGATCGGACAACAATTCGGCCAGGGGGCATCGGCTGAGGGCATCAGCATGGGCTATGTGGCGACCCGGTTTGTAAATCAAGGTATAATTGTAATTGGCCAGGAACACGATCCAACGGGACATACGTAGTGAAAGAACGGTGGGATTCTGGCGGTTACCAGCTAATAATCCTAAGAGGGGCTGATGGTCAGTAACTAACTCAAAACTCCGCCCATAAAGGTATTCATGGAATCGACGGACTCCAGCGATGAGCGCCAACGCCTCCTTGTCTATATGCCCGTAGTTCCTTTCGGCCTGGGCCAGGGTCCGAGAAAAGAAGGCTATGGGCGCCTCTGAGCCATTTGGCAGACGATGACTTAGGACAGCCCCGACGCCGTACTGCGAGGCGTCGCAAGTTAAAACCAAGGGTAACCCCGGGGAGTATTGAGCCAGAACATCATTTGACAGGAGAATTTTCTTGACCGCCCCAAACGCGGTTTCCTCCCTCGGACCCCAATGCCAATTTGAACGGGAGTCCAGCAGCCTGTGAAGGGGTTTGGCCACGGATGCCTTATGCGGAATAAAGACCGCATAGAAATTTAAAAGCCCCAAAAATGTCTGGAGTTCAGCTTTCGAACGGGGCCTGGGGGCATCCTGGATTGCCCGAGTTTTCTCCAAAGTCGGGTGTATTCCCTTTCCATCTACTCTGAATCCTAAGAACTCAACCTCCGAAACCCCAAACACACACTTCTTGGGTTTGAGCTTCAACCCCGCCCCTTGGAATTTAGCTAATACCCTTCGAACTCTGGAGAACAGTTCGTACATGGAACTCCCCGACACCAGGACGTCGTCAAAATATGGTACAGTTCCCTCTAGCCCATATAATAACCGTTCCATTAACCCCTGAAATATTCCCGGCGCAATGGAGACCCCAAACTGAAGGCGATTACATCTGAAAACCCCCCTATGGGTAACGATAGCCTGGGCTTCTGCTGTTTGGGGGTCCACGGGAAGCTGCTGATAAGCTTGGGACAGGTCAAGCCTCGCAAAGACCTTGCCATTTCCCAGAGTGTGGAGCAGCTGCTGCACCACCGGCAAAGGATAAGAGTGGTGGGCTAAAGCCCGGTTGACAGAACATTTGTAGTCCCCGCATAGTCTTATACCCCCATCCCCCTTAAATGCAATGACCAATGGGGTTTCCCATGCTGCTTGGTCCACAGGCTCTAGTACACCTTGAGATATAAGACGGTCCAGTTCCGCATCCACCTTCGGCCTGAGAGGAATGGGGACCCTGCGGGCTTTCAGCCGCACCGCCGGTACCTGGGGGTCAAGGCTGAATGAAATAGGGCTACCAGTGTAACAGCCCAACCCTTCGTTGAATACTGAGGGAAACTCCTTAGCAAGTTTCTCAAAGGCTGAAGCCCCATGTACCAAATTAACCCCGGTGACAGATAACCCCAATGAATTAAACCAATTTAGCCCCAACAGAGTTGAGAAAGGTCCATCCACCACTATTAAAGGCAGCTTGCCCACAAAAGATTTGAATTTAACCATAAAACGACCCTCCCCCAAAATTGGAATTGAAGAGCCTTGGTAGTCTCTGAGAACGGAGCTGCAGGGCTGAAGGTGATTCTTGCTTAAACGAGGGAAACAACGCTTCACGGTAGACCATGAAGCCAAAGAGTGCGCTGAGCCAGTGTCCACTTGCATTGAGCACCAAGTGTTTCCCAGACGAACATCAACAGAAATTTTCTCTGTGCCGCTCGACGTCTTCCTGACATACAAGGTAGTTTGGCGCGGAAAACTGTAGACGGTGTTACATTCATCCCGGCGGTTTGATGAAAATTGCCTTTGCCAGCGCGAGTTGTAATTCTGGGACTCCCTCTGCTCCCTTCTCAGGGTTGGTGGGGATCTACAGGAACGGCAGACCCTCGCAATATGCCCCCGGGCACCACATCGCCTGCACGCAGCGTCCCTGAATGGACAGCTTGATCTAAAATGGCTTCCCCCGCAGCCCCAACACGGAGACAGCGGAGGACGGGGACGGGCAGCAGGCAGATTTCGGCTGCGGTTAGCTGCCAGCCGGCAGACCTCTTCCTCCTCCCCGGCATTGGAATCCTCCTTGTCTGCCACAGGCGGGGGCTTATCTGGAAGTGGCAGCCCTTTACTTGTAACATTTACCGAGCTGTCCATGGCCGCTAGAGACAAGGTTGACAGCTCGAATGCACGGGCTTCTGCCAGAGCCGTATGAAAAGTTAAGTCTCGGGTGGCCTGGAGACGCCGCTTAAGGCGTCCATCCCTCACCCCAAAAACCAATCTATCAAGTAAATAGTCATTTAGATCTGTGAATTCGCAGTATAAAGCAGCCCTGCGGAGAGCGACGACAAAATCATTGATTGACTCCCCTTCTGCCTGGTTCCTCTGGTAAAACTTGTATCTCCGGGCACAGCGGGACGGGGCAGGGGCATAATGATCCTGCAGCGTAGACAGGAATTGCTGCCACGGAATGTCATGTACTGAGACTGGGGCGAACAGAGCCCTCGCCGTCTCAAACATCTCTGGGCCACAAAACCCAAGGAAATATGACCTCTTCCTATCCCCTGATATTTCAGTACAGTGATCCCCCGCTCGTTGCGAGGGTTCCGTTCCAGGACCCCCCGCAACGAGCGGGTTTTCGCGAAGTAGCGCTGCGGAAGTAAAAACACCATCTGCGCATGTGCAGATGATGTTTTTAACTTCCGCAGCGCTAGCGAGGAGCCAAAGATTGGGGGCGGCGGGGCTGTTTTAAAATGTCGCCGCCGACATGGGGGGCTCGCTAGCACCCCCCGAACCCCCAACCCAGGTTTGGGGGGGTGCTAGCGAGCCCCCCATGTCGGCGGGGACCTTTTAAAACACCCGCGCGGCTTTCCAATGAGTCCCGAAGACACGTCTTCGGGACTCATTGGAAAGCTCCGATCGTTTTAAAACAGTTGCGCCGTTCTCCGCTGACTCCTAAAGCGGGGTGCGAAATGACTTGGAGGAATGGGAAGCTGAAACCGGCCGATTTGGACTTCCCATTCCTCCAAGTCACTTCGCCGCTCGTGTCCTGGCTAAACCGGGCAGCAGGAGACAGGCTTTGAGTTTTGGCTGCGGGGCGAGGGAGTTAGGAAAGTCCTACTTCTCCCCCCGCAGCCAAAAACTCAAAGCCTGTCTCCTGCTGCCCGGTTTAGCCAGGACACAAGCGGCGAAATGACTTGGAGGAATGTGAAGCTGAAACCGGCCGGTTTCAGCTTCCCATTCCTCCAAGTCATTTCGCACCCCGCTTTAGGGCGACAGGCGGTGGGCTGGGAGCCGCAGGCGAAAGGAGCTCGGGCATTGTTCTCCGGACCCCGCCCGCTCAGCCCCGCAGCGGCCCTTTCCCTCTCCAGGCTGCGGGCGGGGTCCGGAGAACAATGCCCGAGCTCCTTTCGCCTGTGGCTCCCAGCCCACCGCCTGTCGCCCGGTTTAGCCAGGACACGAGCGGCGAAATGACTTGGAGGAATGTGAAGCTGAAACCGGAATGTGAAGCTGAACTCGCTCCCGGACTCGGCTCGAAAGCGCCGAGAGACAGCGTGGACAGGCCGTTCCTTGGCGCTGTCTCTCGGCGCTTTCGAGCTGAGTCCGGGAGCGAATTCGCTTCAGGACTCAGCTCGAAAGCGGCGAGAATGAACGGCGTGGGCGGGCGAAGGGCGGGCGGCAGCGAGGAGTTTGCGTGGGCGGTGGGGAAACTCCTCGCTGACGCCAGCAAGAGGGGGAAGACCCAGGAAAGCCACCCAGCAGCTGATCTCCCGGTTGCCATCTACGCATGCGTGCCCATAGAAAAAACGCACGCATGCGTAGATGGTATTTTGACTTCCGGGTTGAAAAATCGCGAAGTACCCTGTTCGCAATGGTTGGGGACGCAATAAACGGGGGATCACTGTATATCCATTAGAAATTAGAAAACAATCGAAGCGGGCCATGTAGGAGTCCCACGTCTCCCCTTGAGGGTCGAAAGGGGGAAAGGTCAGCTGTACGGACATCCTCACTTACTGTATATAACTTAGTAAGACTTCGCATGGATTGCTCGCCTCCTCGTCGCCAGTATAATAAGCGAGGCCTCCGGTAAGTCAGAACACTTTAATCAGAACTCATGCCAGGCTGGCAGGTACAGGCTTAGAGTAAGAAAAACAATACAGAAGCTTTTATACACATAGCTGCCTGAGGCAGCAACCAATTAACAGCAGAGAAACTTCCCGCTTACAGTGTATCCAGGGAGGTGCGCCAATCAGCACCTTGGATAGCCCGGCTCGCTGAACTCCTAGCGGCCGGCTGTTAATAAACAGACAGACATAACAGGAATGACTTAGAAACCTAGTGAAATACATTCATATGCACAGATCAATATCCAAGAAGTTAGAAACCCACAGGATCAGCATTATCTGTCACGTGGTGTTCAATGAGATGCTTTTACAAAATTCAGAAAGGAGCTAAGATGGAAAGGATGAAGTCTGTGATATTATGCAGCCAGAAGATTATAACTCTTTTTTTTCTATGCATTTGCCCAGTACCTCTTTTAAAATTGGCCAGTACCACACTCAATGACAGAATTACAGAGTTTAACTACTGAGTATAAGATGCACCCTTTTCCTTCGTAAAAGAGGCTGAAAATTTAGGTGTGTCTTATACTCTGAATGTAGCTTTTTTTGAAGCTTTCTCGTCCCAGCCCTAACTAGATGCTAATGATCTTCCCAGCTCTTACCTTGCAGGTTCTTTCATTGTTTCTGTCTACGAAGAATGTTTTCCAAAGCCCTAAGTCTTCACAGGGTTTTTTCCCCCATTGCTCTAACTTGTTCCAAATGTTTCTTTCCAGCCTTAAACAGGTGCTAACAATGTTCCCGGCTCTTACCAGCTTGCAAGCTCTTTAATTGTTACTCTTTGTGAAGAATGTTTTTCAAGCCCTAAGTCTTTGCAGGTTTTTTTTAATTGCTCTATTTGCTCTGAATGTTTCTTTCCAGCCTTAAACAGGTGCTAATGATTTTCCCAGCTCTTAATGGCTTGCAAGCTCTTTCATTGTTACTTTCTCCAAATAAGGTTTTTTTTAAAACTCTAAACAGGGGATAAAATAATTTGCTGCACCTGACCAGACTAAGGATGCTAGCCAGATGTATATTTGGTAACCAGATTCTTTCCCCCATTTTCCTCCCCAAAAACTAAGGTGTGTCTTATACAGTGGTACCTCTACTTAAGAACTTAATTCATTCTCTGACTAGGTTTTTAAGTAGAAAAGTTTGTAAGTAGAAGCAATTTTTCCCATAGGAATCAATGTAAAAGCAAAGAATGCATGCAAACCCATTAGGAAAGAAATAATAGCTCGGAATTTGGGTGGGAGAAAGAGGAGGAAGAAGAGGAGGAGGACAGTTGCTTCTGAAGGAAGAAGGTGAGGTGAGGGGAAGCAAAAAAATCCAAAACTTTAAGGCTTAAAAAAAAAGAGGAACTCTGAGGTGGCGAGGAGAAGCACGTGCCTCCCATACACCCGGCGCGCGGCTGCCTCCCATATACTGCGCCAGAGTGAGAAACCCAGAGGGAATGGCAGGAAACTGGCCGGGCCTTCGTGCCGGTCTCAAATTTCCTGGGAAATTTTTCCGGGCTCGGGTTCTTAAGTAGAAAATGGTGCTTGAGAAGAGACAAAAAAATCTTGAACACCCGGTTCTTATCTAGAAAAGTTCTTAAGTAGAGGCGTTCTTAGGTAGAGGTACCACTGTATTTTTAAAAATATGGTACGTGTTTGAAAAAGACCAGTGAGATTTGGTATGCTGGTATCATTATGGTCCTTGTTCCAGTTTCTTATAATTTGGACTTTACAGTCTTCTTAAAGAGGACATCCTCAAAGGGAAGACCATCCTAAGTGGGTCATACAATCCCAGTCCTTCACTGCAATATGACAGGGATCTTACCTGTGGCGGGATAAGGATGTAGCTTTTTCATTATGCCTCTTGCTCTCTCCTCCTGGTCCCCCTTTCCCAGACTTCACTAGGAAAGTATTTATTACATGTCAGCATGATAAATGAAGAGTCATATTTTATGGTGAATTATTCCAGCTCCACTGTGCAATCTGGATCTATAGCCTAAGAGACTTATTAACTGCATACTGCAGTGAGCTGTAAAAAAACTCATTCACCTTTCCTTCCCCCCACCATTATTCAGTGTTAGCATTGTCAGGGAGAAGGAAAATGCATGTAGTGTGATGATTATCCAGTAAAAGAGGAAAACTCAATTCATTTTGTGTCCTGTTGATCACTGTTGTCGATCTATATAATTCTTTGGGCTGAAAGTTTCATACCAGCTGGTTTGGAAAGATTTAATAGAAACCATGTTGATCTCTGTGACCCTTCATGTGAAAAATTTTCTAACCGTATCAAAGTTTATTAGCTCACCTATGAACAGCTGGTACACTTTTTTTAAAATTCCACCACTCTTTATCCAAAAAAATCCCAGGTAGTAATCATAGTGCAAGTACAGAAGATGTACTTGCCCATAGAATCATCAAGACCAGGGGTAGGCAAAATTAGCTCTTCTATGACAGGTGGATTTCAACTCCCAGAATTCCTGAGCTAGCATGATTGGATCAGGAATTCTGGGAGTTGAAGTCCACAAGTCATAGAAGAGCCAACGTTGCCTCTCCCTGATCAAGATTCAAAGCAGCCCGGCAAAAATGAAGGGAATCCCAACAAGGGGAGCCTCAGGGGAATCCCAGCAATGCAAGAACAGGTGCTTCGGTTGGCAACGGAAATCCGGAGGCGGGGATTCCCAGTGAGGGGAGGCTCAGGGAAATCCCAGCGCTTCGGCTGGCAACAGAAGTCCAGAGGTGGGGCATCCCAGCAGGTTCGTAATGTGAAAATAGTTTGGAAGAGGAGGCAAAAAAATCTTAAACACTGGGTTCGTATCTCAAAAGGTTCATTAGTAGAGGCGTTCGTAAGACAAGGTACCACTGTATATAGCAAAGTAGGATTAAATAGAATGAATAGAATAGAATAGAATTCTTTATTGGCCAACTGTGATTGGACACACAAGGAATTTGTGGGGCATATAATCAAGGTATAATATTTGGCTCAAAATAATCCCAAATTAAGCATTTTGGCTGCATGTAGATTTCAGCTTTTATTTTCATTCTCATATTGTGAAGACCAAATTTTAGTCAGAAAAAAACTCAGCAAAGAGATTGGACCATACCCTTCCTGCTCTTTGAATGGATCCAATTTGAGACAACTGAATCTATTGTCATTTGTGCACACATGCAAGTACAATATATAGTAGCCCTTTGCTTGTAACATGGTCCCAACAAAAAAGGTCTACACGATCTTTCCTCAATCCATCTAAAAATTCCCCAAGGTTTTGTCTTGAGAGATGAGAGAAAATTGGAGAAGAGTGACCGGGTGATTAGACTCTGGAAGATCTTGCTCTATCTTGTCCACTTCCATTCCAAGTGATTTTTGCATTTTTCACCATCATCTAGGACAGTGCTTTTCAAAGAACAAATGCAAATATACAGTCTTAGAAAAATGTTGCAGGATTCAGTTTGGCTCAATTACCAGGACCAGAGATTTAGTCTTCTGAGCTTTCAGACTCATGCTGGAGTCCCTCCATAAACATGGGCTCCATCACAAGTTCAAAAGTTCAGAAGACTAATTGGATCCTGCAATACTTTTCAAACTTGGCGATTTCAAGATGTGTGGACTAGAATTTCTTAGTCAGCATTCATGAATTCTTTCTCTTGGGTAGATTTCCCCTCAGATTTAATCAGATAGCCCTGAATTCTATTAATGTAGAAAAAGAAGGCTGGGAAGATATTTCCTCCATTTCTTTGAACTTGAGAAAAAATTCTGAGGAGTCTTGAGAAAAAGGGAGTAGATAGATTAGCATATGTGCAGCCAATATCTCATCCCAAGTTCCTGATTTCTCTGCTGTCAAACCTGGTTCTGTCACAACAACAGTAGCTACAAATGGTGAAAGGTATCAGTGGGAGATGCCTTTTGAGAGGCCATAGAAATATAGTCTGCCACTACAAACATCTAGATCTGTTGGGTAACTATCTGAAGTAGTGTAGGGTTTCTTGCCTAAGCAGGAGGTTGGACTAGAAGACCTCCGAGGTCCCTTCTAATTGTGTTGTTGTTATTATTATAGATAACATAGAAACATAGAATATTGACGGCAGAAAAAGACCTCGTGGTCCATCTAGTCTGCCATTATCTTACAATGGATATATGTTTGTCCCAGGCATGTTTAAATTCAGTTACTGTGGATTTACCAACCACGTCTGCTGGAAGTTTGTTCCAAGCATCTACTACTTTTTCAGTAAAAATACTTTCTCACAGTGCTTCTGATCTTTCCCCCAACTAGCCTCAGATTGTGCCCCCTTGTTCTTGTGTTCACTTTCCTATTAAAAACACTTCCCTCCTGAAACTTATTTAACCCTTTAACATATTAAAATGTTTTGATCATGTTCCCCCTTTCCCTTCTGTCCTCCAGACTATACAGATTGAGTTCATTAAGTCTTCCCTGATAGGTTTTATGCTTAAGATCTCCCACCCTTTTTGTAGCCCGTCTTTGGACCCATTCAATTTTATCAATATCTTTTTGTAGGTGAGGTCTCCAGAACTGAACACAGTATTCCAAATGTGGTCCCACAGTGTCCAAAAGGTGCTTTTTCAAGAGATAACTGGATGTTCTGGTTTTTCTTTAAAGATGTTTCACTTCTCATCTAAGAGGTTTCTTCAGCTCAACATCTTCAAAGCAAAACCAGAAAGTCCAGCTTCCTCTTGAAAAAGAACCTTTAGGACAACAATGATCTGGGTGAATGAGAATTTCCATAGATATCTAGATCAGTGTTTCTGTAGCTTGGCATCTTGAAGATGTATGGACCCCAACTCCCAGAATTCCCCAGCCATCATGCTGCCTGGAAAATTCTGGGAATTGAAGTCCTCACATCTTCAAATTACCAAATTGAAAAACACTGTTCTAGATTACCCAGAGATCTAGGGTCTCCTCACAAGAATGGGTGCTAGAGAGCCAAGAAAGATGCTTTCATTTATATTCCAGAACTGAGCATAGGATGTGTGAATTTTTTGTTAATTTATTACTGATGGCTATCCTCAGCTTCCATTTTGTTTTGTTTTGTTTTGATATCTGTTGTGTACAAGAAACAAATTGGAATCACTTTATAATATGTAAATAGATATTTTGCTCTTGGGTTAAAATGCTTTATACAAGAAACACCCCCGATTGGTGGTGGGTATGAATGTTTGTCTGGTGGTGGGCACTATTCACAAAAAACTTGTTTTATGTTGTGTGAGTCTTATATTGTAATTAAAACTAATTAAAAAAAATGTGTTTTTTAAAAAAGATGTCTGTTGTGTATTTCTTGCCATTATCTTTATTCTGATAATGTTATTCTGGATTGGGTTCTCTACCCTGAGCCTCCCGGGTCTGTTAGTTGACTATATAAATTGAATAAAAGAAGCAATTAATTCAATAATAAATGTAGTATTCTACGTTTCTACTCTGATGCAAATGATTTAATTCCAGGAAATTCATAGAAACCATCTCCTTTCATTGTTCCTTTGGGTGGAACTGATTGTGGACTGTCTCCTAGGATGGATTATATTAATTTTATTGGATATATTTTGTTTTGGTAATCTTTATCCCCTAATGTTCACTGCTCAGAGTCCCTCGAGATTGGGGCTGGTAAGAAAAGTTGACAAACCAAGAAATATGTTTAGGATTGTAGGCAGGGCCATCTTTTCCTCCCCTCCAATTATCACTTCTCTCCCCACTTCTCCCCCAAACCCCTTTCTCTCCTTGAAACAAAGAGCTTGGAAACTGTCAATCGATTTTTCACCATCTCTCAATGCTCTGTAGAGATGCTCTCTTGAGTAATAAATAACTCAAGAGTTTAAGTGAAGGTGTAATTCCAAGTTTGTAACCCATAATTTTAAATTGCCTGGTACTTAATGTATCTCAAAGAGAGAATGCAAGAAAGCTGAGAGTGGCTGCTAACAATGGTTTAGGCACAGAGCCTGCCAGACAGAGCTCGGGGGATTTGGGAATGATTGGCAGCTAAGAGGGCTTGCTCTTAATGGGAAATGATGGTGCGTTTTAGACAAATTTGGGATTTCATTTCCTTCTCTATCTTCCCCTTGCCTCTTTTCTTCTTTATCTGTCCTTTCCCTTCCTTTCTTTTTTTCCTTTTCTTGTTACCTTCCCTTTCCAGCAGCTAATGCAGTATTTCTCAACCTTGGCCGTTTTAAGACCTGTAGACTTCAATCCCCAGAATTTAGAATAACAGAATAAAAGGAAAAAGAGGAGGCTAAGTACTTGCTTGGCAACCATTTTGGAATTTTATTTTATTTTTATATTTGATAATCTTTATTAAGTTTAGTTAAAAACAAGCAACATGTAAATAAGATATATTCAAAAATACTTGAAATATAAACAAATAAATACTAGCCACTTTTACAACTATTTCATTTCCAGACATATTTATACTTCACTATATTATTTCTTCTAGCTTTACGCACACACATATATGCACACACATATATCTATACCTCTCTATCCTAAATCTATATTATTTACTATTTTCATTAAATTTTTTGATCACATTTTAACAATTTTCCCCTGTTTGTTTATTTGACTTGTTTGTATTATCTCTTCTAATGTCTAGCCTCTTGTTAAAGTTTTCCCATATGATAAAAAAACCCTCCTTCTTGTTTGTTTTGTAATTCATAAGTAAGTCTGGTCATTTCAGCACAACCCATAAGTTTATTAATTATCATGTTATCTAAAGGGAGGTTTTGATCTTTCCAGTTTTGAGCCAATCTCACCGCAGTTAACATATGGACAATAAAGTAGCATTTTGGTTTAGTATAATGTTCTCTAATTATTCCTAATAAGTATATCTATGGTCTTAATTCTATGTCACATTGCGGCGCAGGCGGAGTAATAGTCGGACACAAGGTGTGGGTATAACGGGGTCACTTTTATTCAAACAACTTAATTTCTTAACTTATTAACTTATTTAAACCCTTAACCCCACATGACCTGCAGGGTGCAAAATCAAATGGGGGCGGAATAACGTAAGCCAATTCAAACAGAGCAACCCTCGGGCGAAAACTCCTTGAAACTGGGTGCGGGTCATGGTAAACTACACCTACCCCCTGCACCCTTACTACGCCACCCCTGGCGTGTGGGATGGCTCGCTACTGGTCTATGTTAAACTCCAGCAAGCAAGCCACAGGAGCGACTCACTCCCCGAACCCAGGCCGGTCGAGCCCTGTAATCCGAGAAGGAGCTCGCCCCTCACCTCAGTAGAGGTGCCCCTAAAGGAGCTCACCAGTTGCTATTTAGTTTATTTTCCGCCCCCTATCGGCCACAGCAGGGGGTGAAATTTTAATTTATTCCCCCTGCTCCCCCCCCTGCACATATATGTGCAGGCACCTCTGCAGGTCGGCTATAAATTTATCATTCCCACTATCGGTCAAGTGTACGCCGTCCTGTCTATACAAGTCTATGAGGGATGCCCTGATGCCTGGATGGTCTATCACTCCACCCCCAGCCTGAATCACCCACTTCTTAACCGCTCTGTTTACCCTCTTCCTAGCCTTATCCACTGCGATAGGGCTCCTAGCCTGCCGCCAACTCCTCCTAGGCAGGATGTTGGACCACCACACACACGTATCTGGCCACCGCTCCCAGATAACTTGCAAAATCTCCCAAATGTGCCACAGCAGCTCCACACCTGTCATCGCTCCCAGATCGTTCCCACCAACGTGCAAAACCAAACAACCCGGCACCCCTTGCACCTTCCCACTGTTGAACAACAGGGGAAGAACCTCGCGCCACCGTAGGCCTCGACGGCCCAGCCACTGAACAACCGCTCGCTCCATCTCCAACTGCGTGCCGGGCGTCGTCTCACGGGCCCTCCTCTCGGCCCAGTACACCATGCTGTGGCCACATATCAGGATTCTGCGGCGCCAGTCAAGTAGTCGTGCTAGAGAAAGGGAGGAAGCAGAGCAGCATCAGACTGGCGGCCCAGCACAACCCCCCGCCCCGCCCCCACTCACCTAGGGGCGGATGTACGTCCGGAAGGCCCCAGATCTCCAGCGGCCCACTGTCTTTATATCCAGCCTGCTGAAACCTTCGACTGCTGCCAACGACGCTGCACCTATTCTGAATGAGTGAGTCCCGTAACGTCTGGGGTCCAAGCCCAGCCTTGCCAGCGCCTTGGACGTGACAGCCCAGAATTGGTACCTGGTCAGGGGTTCACCGGACACATGACAAAACAAAAAACCCGGCTCTTCACCCCTATGTGCCCAATACGCCACCAGAGCCGCCACCGGGCACACCCGCCGGTTGTTAGCCCGGGAAAGTTGGACCGTCACACTTCTACCCCTCTGGTCGGTCTTGGACCGACGAAGCCTCAGGGACACCAAGCTACGACCTAACTTGATGTCCCTAGTGGTGAATGCCTGGCCGGAGCTATCGGCTCGGGAAGCTGCAAGAACCTCGCTAACCCGAAAAGCCCCGAAAAACAAGGTCACCGCAACCGCGTGGTACAGTGATGCCTCATACTCAGAGCGGCAGAGCCGACCCCACAGCTCGTACAGCCCCATCAAGTGGGCGAGCTTTAAGGGACGCCTACTGTCACCCTGGGCCTGACCTTTCTCCCTAATCCACCCCTCCAATGTCTTCCTAATCCTGAAATCCCCTGTGGTGTCCAAAAAACCCCGGGACTTGGCAACGAAGGCCAAGCCCGCCAGCTTGCCCCTAATCGTCCGGGCAGACAACCCACGGCGGCGGTTAAGCGCGCAAAACTCGAGCAGGTGTTCGACCGGGGCAGGCCAAAGCTGATCATATCTCCTATCATGACGAAAAGCCCAAAATTCCCTACCTGCCCGCTGGTATGCTCTCCTGGTGCTGGGGGCTATGGACAGATCCATGGCCTTGCTTACGTCGGCCCTCCAATCAGCCACAGATGCTGTGGGGCTGCTTCCGGGTGCTCCTCGGCCTGTGGGGCAAGCAGCCGGAACCTAGCCAACTGCCCCCTTGACAGTGCATCAGCCACCCCGTTTCTTACCCCCGGAACATGATGGGCCCGGAAAAGCATATTATTGGCCAGACATCTCGTTACCATGTGCCGGACCAAACCCATAACCCGCTCGTTCCTAGAGGAGAGTGTATTCACTACGTGTACTACCGCCATATTGTCGCACCAGAAGTGGACCGTCTTACCAGCAAAACTGGTGGCCCACAGCTCGATGGCCACGACAATGGGGAATAGCTCCAAAAACGTCAAATCCCTACAGATGGCCCCACCGCGCCACTCTTGCGGCCAGTCAGCGCGAAACCATTTGTCCTGCCACACCACACCAAAACCGGTCGTGCCCGCCGCATCGGACTTCACTTGAAAGTCCGCCTTCAGCAGCATATCCTGTCTCCACAATGACACACCGTTGTACCCGTCCAGAAACCCTTGCCACACCACGAGGTCCTCCCTAACGCTCTTCGACAACCTGATCCTGTGGTGCGGTTTTGTCAAACCAACCGTTGCCCTATACAGTCTAAACATAAAGGCCCTACCCGGCGCAATCACACGACAAGCAAAATTTAGCAGGCCAGCCAGCTCCTGAACCTGTCTAAGAGTCACCTTCTTTGCGGCTCGGGCAACCCTCACCGCTTCCTTGAGTCTAGTCAGTTTATCATCGGGTAGCCTACACGTTTGTGCAACGGAGTCCACCTCGATGCCTAAAAATGTCAGTCTGGTCGAAGGCCCCTCGGTCTTTTCGTGAGCCAGAGGTACACCCAAATCCAAGCATAAAGCCTGGAAACCCGTCATTCCCCGCTGACAATCCTCGGAGCCCGCCGGCCCCGCGAAGAGAAAATCATCCAAATAATGCACGACAGACGCAATGCCTGAACCTTTAACATGTGCCCACTCCAAAAATGAACTAAACTTCTCAAACAGCGAGCAGGATACAGAACAACCCATTGGCAGGGCCCTATCAACAAAGAACCCGCCCTCGAACTGAAAACCCAACAGGTCGAAATCCCCCGGGTGAATGGGCAAAAGCCGAAAGGCCGATTTGATATCACACTTCCCCATCAGCGCCCCTACTCCGCACGCCCGGACCATCGCGACAGCCGTCTCGAATGGTGTGTAGCGCACCGAGCAGAGCTCCTCGGGAATGTGATCGTTCACCGATTCACCAGGGGGGAACGACAGGTGATGTATGAGCCTGAACTCTCCCACGGCCCTCTTGGGCACCACCCCGAGTGGGGACACCTGCAGGAAGGGCAGGGGGGGCTCCGCAAAGGGGCCCAAAACCCGGCCCTCGCGCACCTCCTTCATAATTTTGTCCCGCACTACGTGGCCCATACCTGCCACCGACCTCAAATTGTCCGCCATGCAGGCCCTACGCGGCCCCCCGTACGGGATCCTGAAGCCCGCGGAGAACCCCACGAGCAGAAAATCAGCACCCTTCTTGGGGCGGTAGCCGGTGAGCCAATGCCGCAACCTGTCCACTCTAACGGGGGTTGGGCCCCTTACCTTGAGCTCCCCCAGGTTGGGGTTTGGCGGGGGTCCCGGCGTCCTTGGAGCCGGCCCCTCCCCGTCCCCTGTAACAAGCGGAGGTCGGGTGCCTACCACTACACAAGGCGCAGGCGTGGCGAAAACGACAATATGACCTGGAACAGGCCCCCCTGGCGCCGTACTCGTAACAGTACGGCTGGCCTCGAAAGGACGACCCAGTCGTGCTGCGCTGGCCGGAGGCCGGGGTCCCCGTCCCCACCGCCGGGCGGGGAAGAGTAGCCTCCTTGCCCGTTGTCAATAGCAGATGACCTGTGGGCGTTCGCCCACTGGCCGGAGTCGACGCTTGCTGCGTGGCCTGAAGCCACAAATCATTATGCCTCATATCCCAAGGCCAGTGTCTATTGTGGGCGGCGAACCTGCGGAAGTCCTCGTCATAACGCTTCCAAGCCTCCCCCCCAAACTCCTGATACGCTCTCAGAATCATGTTCATGTACAAGATGAGCTCATGTGTCTTATGGACATCATCTTCCACCACCACCGAGTGGTAGGCCAAAAATGCATACGCCCACGACAGAATTCCCTTGTCCATTTTGGTGCCTTTCGGGTCATCCGACCCCTTCTTACCCTCTTTATCCTTCTCCTTCTTAGACTTCTCAGGTAGCAAAATCTGAAATATGTCCACATAAGCGCCCCGCCAAATCTTACGCTTGAGGGACTGGGACATGTGCATACTAAGCGGAGTGTCCGGTAGGCCAGGCGCGAAAGGATTATCACTGTCAAAAGAGGTGCTGGTGGACCCCGAGGTGGTGGACCCTGAGCTATCCCTCGAGGTATCCCTCTTCCTTTTATGCCTCCCGGCCACTGCCCTTCTACGCCCCCTCCTCCAAACTTGAGCAGCTGTGCGGGAGCGCCAGGTCCTCTGACCCCCCTGTGTGGTGCGTTTTGTAGCCCGTAGCCTGCCGCGAGGCCCTCTTGGGAGGGACCATCGATGCCCAGGCACAGGGCACTCACCCCAGTGAGAAGAGTCGTCGTCTGCATCCTCGGAGCCGGACACTGTTCTCCTGGCCTTCCGCCGCCTGCTGCGCTGCTTCGCGCGCCGAGTACCGCGCGCCCTCCGCGGGCTGTCCGCAGACCCCGACGAACTCCGAGACCCCTCTGTATTGTCCACGCCCGTGGCACGGCCCCGCCGTGACCTGCCACGCTTCCTTGGCCTGTCATCAAGTTTCTCAAGCAAGGAAGACAGTAGATGTGAGGAAACCGAAAGGGAATCCCCATCCCTCTGCCCCCTCCTGGCATGCCCTGCAGCAGGGGCCTCAGCCCCAGATAGACCCGTTTCAGACCCACTGAGAGTTACCTCCTCTGCCCCAGTGGCCTCGCCCGCTCCCCCCGGCGCTGCCACCGGCAGGGCCCGGCCCTGGCGTCGACCCCTCGCCGCTGAGGAGGCCCCCCTACGGCGCACTGCGCGCCCCCGGGGGCTCACCTCCCCGCTGGGGCTGCCTTCCTCCACCGGCCTCCCTGACTGCCGAGCCCCCCGGGCTTCACCCCAATTCCGCTTGGGGGCCCGCTTCCTCCCAGTGCGGCGTGGCTCAATGGGGGGGGCCCCCGGCCCTCCGGCCTGCCCCCCCGAGGCCCGCCGCCGTGCCCCCGAGCGACTCCATCCACCCCCCGCCATACAACAGTGCTCAAATGCGCCTCCAAACCCTGTGGGGGGTGTCGCCGAAGCGAACTAAGGCTCCAGCCGCCGCTCGCGGCTCTTCTGGCCTCGAGGCCTGACGCTCCAGCGACGATCGGCTGCTCAGCAGGCCTGCGGGCCTGTGACGCAGCAAGCCGGGAGGACGACAGCAGCAGCCTCGCCTCACGATGCTCCGGGCGAGACTGCTGCGCCACAAGGCAGCCCCCTTTTATAGGGCTGCCTTGCTCGCCCGGCCAATCGGTGCCCACGCACCGCACCACGTGGTCACGGCACCCCAACGTGGGTGCCGTGACTCCGCCCCCCAACATGGCGGCCTCCATCCCCGCCGATCGCCGCAAACCCCACCGGCCGGTAAGTCGGCTGTGGGAATTGTGTCATTTTCTTTAAAACTGTCTTAATTTTTGTCTAGTAATTTTGTGCCATTTGGGAATTTCTTCAGTAGATAAAAATGTATTTTTAGTAGTACAGTGGTACTTCTACCTAAGAACGCCTCTACTGACAAACTTTTCTAGACAAGAACCGGGTGTTCAAGAATTTTTTGCCTCTTCTCAAGAACCATTTTCCACTTACAAACCTGAGCCTCCGAAACTGTAATCGAAAAAGGCAGGGAGAAGCCTCCATGGGGCCTCTCTAGGAATCTCCTGGGAGGAAACAGGGCCAGAAAAGGCATGGAGAAACCCCCATGGGGCCTCTCTAGGAATCTCCTGGGAGGAAACAGAGCCTCCACCCTCCCTGTGGTTTCCCCAATTGCACTCATTATTTGCTTTTACATAGATTCCTATGGGAGAAATTGCTTCTTCTTACCAACTTTTATGCTTAAGAACCTGGCCATGGAATGAATTAAGTAGAGGTACCACTGTATGTATGTGGAGCCTTCTTGGAACTGTTGAAATGACTGCATTGTAGACTGGAGAAAGACCCTCTAAAACAGTGTTTCTCAACCTTGGCCGCTGGAAGATGCGTGGACTTCAACTCCCAGAATTCCCCAGCCAGCAGAGCTGGCTGGGGAATTCTGGGGGTTGAAGTCTACACATCTTCCAGCGGCCAAGGTTGAGAAACACTGCTTTAAAAGAATGTAAATGATCAGCTGTCTGCAAGGAGTATAAATCCTTCCACCCACCCACCCACCATCCAGTCAGAGTTGAAGAAGCTTCTTGGATGAGAAGTGAAACGTTTTCAAAGAAAAACCAGAATGTAAAATCCGCCAAGTAAGACACCAGTAGGCCTGGGAACTATGAATACGGTTTATTAGGAAAGTAACAGCAATGTGCAACTGCATCTGGAATAATAATAACATGGCGGCGCCTGGCAGCTATATATATCTCCTGCTGCCAGGTTGAGCCAGCCAATCCTGGCTCTGTATTTTCCCGCCTATGGGCAAGGGGCAGTCCACATTTCCCGGCTGTCCTCTGGACACAACACAGAAAGTCCAATTACCTCATGAAAAAAAAAATCTTTGGGTCCCATGGTAATGTTGCAGGATCCAATCTGGGGTGGTCATCAAGACCAGGGGCATTGTCTTCTGAGGTCTTGGACTTGTGCTGGAGCTCATCCTCAGGGAATTATGTCTTTAGTCTTCTTCTTTTTAAACACTAGACAAACTGAGTTACAAACTAGTTTGTGGAGGGAATACTATATTTGTTATTATTTACCACTTGACAACTCGGTGATATATCCTTCCTTTAACACTATTTATATTTGAAAGAAAAAAGAAATAGGAGGCATTGAAAAGTTGATATATTAATTTTAGCGTCCCTTAAGAGTGGTGTATATAAGTAATCATTTCCCCCCCGCCATTCTGGATAGCAAATTGAAAAAATAAAAGAAGCAATTGCAGTTTTGAAATGGCTTAGTTCGGCACGTATTCCATCTCATCATTATATTACACTGCATTTTGTAGAATAGTTTTGAAAATGGGCAATTTTAAAAGGTTTTGAAATGGCATATTTGGTATAATGTATTACAAATAAAATGAGGAGAAGAGAGGGGAAGGAAAGGACAGGAAAGGAGAGGAGAGGAAAGAAAAAAAAGAAAGAAAGAAAAGAAAGGGTAAGGAAATAAAAGGGTAAGGAAAGGAAAGGGTAAGAAAAGGAAAGAAGGAAAGAAAAGAAAAACATGAACTGGTTATTGGTGAAAAGAGATATTTTAGCTATGTAATAAAAACTAGAATTTTTTCGATTTGTAGCTTATCTATCACAGTGTACATGCAAAACATCATCTTCATTATCACCATCATCAACACCACCACCATTATCAACCCAATAAGAGGAGGTAGTAAAGAAGATAATAACAGGGATAATAATAACATTACAGCTGTATTACATGGGTAAATATAAATAGACATTAGATTGTTCTGTGAGAATTAGAGTGACAGCACGAGTTAATACAAGATTTTGGTGCTTATAGACAAAGTTTCCTGAATTTGCCAGAATGTTATGAGTGTATGACAACGGCAATGTGGAAGGAAGCCAACCCTAGGGTTTGTTTTATGGGAAGTATATTGGCACTTCCCAAAATAAGTTGCTAATCCACATAAACCTGTTTTGACCCCTCGCATCCTGGACATAAACTTTTCAATTCCTACCCTCAAAGCGTGGCTTCAGAGCACTGTACCCCAAGACAACTAAACACAAGAACAGTTGTTTCCCAAAAGCCATCACTCTGCTAAACAAATAATTCCCCCAACACTTTCAAACTATTTACTAAATCTGCACTTCTATTCTACTAGTTTTTCTCATCATTCCTATCATCCTTTTCCTCCCACTTAGGACTCTATGACTCTATATCAATTTTATTAATATTGATTGTTTCTTTATTGCTTATTTGACCCCTATGACAATCATTAAGTGTTGTACCACATGATTCTTGGCAAATGTATCTTTTTCTTTTATCTACGTTGAGAGCATATGCACCAAGACAAATTCGTTGTGTGTCCAATTACACTTGGCCAATAAAATTCTATTCTATTCTGTTCTGTTCTATTCTATGTCTGCACTACTATTACTACTAGTTTTTTCTCATCATTCCTATCACCCATTTCCTCCCACTTATGACTGTATGACTATAACTTGTTACTTGTATCCTTAAGATTTTTATTAATATTGTTTCCTCATTGCTTATTTGACCCTTATGACAATTATTAAGTGTTGTACCTCATGATTCTTGACAAATGTAGGGTTTTTATAATGTACACTGAGAGCATATGCACCAAAGACAAATTCCTTGTGGGTCCAATCACACTTGGCCAATAAAGAATCCTATTCTTATATGCAAAGTATAGGAAGCCAGAGTGTGTTCCTGTCAGCCAATAAATAAATCAACAATCCTTCTCATCCCTGCTGGGATCAGACTGAATATTTATCTCCAGAGCAAATATCTGCTGCTTTTTGGAAAAAAATTACTGGATTATTTCCATTGCCCCCCGGAGGCGGAGTAAAGACGCTGAGACATATATTGTGGATTAACTAAGGCTCATTTATTAATTAGCATAAATTTAAATAACTTTAAATAACTTTAAATATGTAAATTTGAATTCCTACCATAAAATTCCTTGGCAACATCGGGCAAGAACTCCTTGCTGAACCAGGTGAAGGTACCACCTTCACCTGGATCCAAGCCACGCCCCTTCGTTGTGTGGGAGGAGTTCACCCTCCAATCCCCATGGGAAATTGGATCCAGTGATTCCCATGGACATCCTCTCTCCAATCCCTGATGTTGCTCGAACCTCTAGTTCCTGGAGAGAGGCGGTCCATCACCCTTTAAGGATGCCCAAAAGGAGCATGCGCAGTTGCTTCTAATTGCCCATTTCCGCCCCTAACCTGCCAAACCCCAGTGACCAAAGGGAGGCCTATTTAGTATCTAAATGCGCTGCACCCCCTAACCAATCCAGTCCGCACCGTCAGTGTGGAATAGGCGAAAAAACGGCCGCCTCTAAAGGGGAGGCCGCAAAAAATTCCTATTCGGCCCCGAAGCGACCTCCTTAGGACACACTGTTGATAGTGGAGGGTGGGCGGGTGTTCGCTTAAAGCTCCAGCAATGCTGGGTCCCATCCGGATCGCCCTTAAATAGGGCGATCTGGGACCCTCCCAAGCAAGCTGGCAGCGCGCTCTCATTGGCGCGCTGCCAGAAGCCGAACTTCCAGGTTCCAAATGAACCCGGAAGTTTGCAGCTCTAAAAGGGCTGAATCACCGTCGCTGCCGCCCCGTAGGCAATTTCGGCCAGCGGTTTAAACTGCCGTCCGGGCATTTGTGATACTACAGAAAACTGGGAGGATAAACTTTCCATGCTTCTTGAAAGTGGCTCTGAAATGTTTCAAATTCTGCCTTTAGCTCACTTCCTTCTTCCCAGCTGTCTTTGGCCTGCTGGCAGGCAGTGACAGGTAACAAGCCTGAAGACAGGAAGAAGGTCTAAGTGTGGAGGCCATCTTCTGCAGTACTATAAACAGCTGCTTGTTAGCAGCAGTTCCAGTGACCTTGTCAGAATTTGTGTGGTGTTTCTGCATAATAACGAATACATTCTGCATTTGTGTGGGTCTGAGTGCTTCAGATCCACTTCCTTTCTTCCCAAAGGAAGTTTATTATGCTGAGAGCATATGCACCAAGACAAATTCCTTGTGTATCCCAATCACACTTGGCCAATTTAAAAAAATAAAATAAAAAATTCTATTATGCTTCTCATCACTCCGCTATTAAAGCCCAGGAAGCTTTCTATAAATAACAGGCAATGTTCAGAGGTCCCTCTACCTAAGAATGCCTCTACTCACAAACTTTTCTAGATAAGAACCGGGTGTTCAAGATTTTTTTTGCTTCTTCTCATGAACCATTGTCCACTTACAAACCCGAGCCTTCGAAACTGTAACCGGAAAAGGTGGGGAGAAGCCTCCGTGGGGCCTATCTAGGAATCTCCTGGCAGGAAACAGGGCCGGAAAAGGCAGGGAGAAGCCTCTGTGGGGTCTCTCTAGGAATCTCCTGGGAGGAAACAGGGCCTCCACCCTCCCTGTGGTTTCTCCAATCGCACACATTATTTGCTTTTACATTGATTCCTATGGGAAAATGGCTTCTTCTTACAAACTTTTCTACTTAAGAACCTGGTCATGGAATGAATTAAGTCTGTACGTAGAGGTACCACTGTATGTATTTGTGTGTGTGTGTGTGTTTGTTTGTTTGTTTTTTGTTTGTTTGTTTGTTTATTTATTCATTCATTCATTCATTCATTCATTCATTCATTCATTCATTCATTTATTGGATTTGTATGCCGCCCCTCTCCGCAGACTCGGGGCGGCTAACAACAACAGTAAAACAGTATATAACAAAATCCAATACTAACAACAGTTAAAAACCCATTATATAAAAACCAATCATACATACAGACATACCATGCGTAAAATGGTAAAGGCCGAGGGGGGAAGTGTATCTCAGTTCCTCCATGCCTGGCGGCAGAGGTGGGTTTTAAGCAGCTTATGAAAGGCAAGGAGGGTGGGTGCAATTCTAATCTCTGGGGGGAGTTGGTTCCAGAGGGCCGGGGCCGCCACAGAAAAGGCTCTAAACCAGTGAAGGGCTACCAAAAATTTTACTACTACCCTGTGGCCGTGGCTTATGCAGGATGCCCTGCATTTTCTTTCAGCATTTTTCAGTGTGAATTGGGTGCTCTGGGGTGGAGCTCCATTTTCGCTACCCCACTGTGCTTCCCCCCATCCAGGCAGCAGCCCACCCCTGATCTAAATATTCAAACATGTGTTGAAGGGAAAAGGAGAAGCTACACTGTTCCCAGGAAGTAACTTATGGATGAAAATAAACTAGATTCAGACTGAAATTCAGAAATGGGAGGCACAAATTGGTAATTCCACCCCCTGAGATTATCTGGAACAGAAAATTGGTCCAGTTTTGGGTGGTATCTTTGGTCCTCTCTGGTCTTGGTTTTTTGCTTGCAGATGTTTCATTACCCAACTAGGTAACGTCATCAGTGCAAGAGAGGGTAGGGTTTGCTGCCATTACTCCGTTCTTAGAAACATAGAAGATTGACAGCAGAAAAAGACTTCATGGCCCCTCTAGTTTGCCCTTATACTACTTCCTGTATTTTAGCTTAGGATGGATATATGTTTATCCCAGGCATGTTTAAATTCAGTTACTGTGGATTTACCAACCATGTCTGCTGGAAGTTTGTTCCAAGCATCTACTACTCTTTCAGTACAATAATATTTTCTCACGTTGCTACTGATCTTCCCCCGAGCTAACTTCAGATTGTGCCCCCTTGTTCTTGTGTTCCCTTTCCTATTAAAAACACTTCCCACCTGGACCTTATTTAACCCTTTAACATATTTAAATGTTTTGATCATGTCCCCTCTTTTCCTTCTGTCCTCCAGACTATACAGATGGAGTTCATTAAGTCTTTCCTGATAGATTTTATGCTTAAGACCTTCCACCATTTTTGTAGCCTGTCTTTGGACCCGTTCAATTTTCAAGATGCTTTCTCAGGTCAGAATTCTATCCCAAAGACATATTTCTTTGGGAATGGTGGAAAATATTTGTAGTTTGATGGTAGATGTTAGTGGTGGCTTGTTCTCTGAGCTTGTTGTTTGTTTTCTGTGCTTGTTATCAAAGCCTGGTATTCAACGAAGGGGTCAATCAACAAACTTATTGATCTGCAACCAGTCTATGTGTCTTTAAGAAGTTGGATTAATTGAGCTGCCAATCAAGGATAATGTCAACCATCAACCAACTCACATGAACTACAGCCAGGGTGACCTCACCACCAGATGACCCTCATGTGATGTGACCAGTTGGTTACTTGACCAACTGACCACATAAGACCTATAAAAGCAGAAGAGAAAATGTTAATTTAGAAACTAAATTAATAAGCTCAAAGTACAAACTTTTATCTGACTGTTTTCTTAGCAGTAGCTCTTCCTCCTTTCGTTCATGATCATTCCTTCTTCCCATTAGATCCAGATCTAAATTGGGGCAGTACTGTACATGCTGGGGAAGGAGTACTACAGGTGTAGCAGAGACCCTCCTTACTAATTAGCCTTCTGACATGAGTACTTTACTATTGGCAGCCATTTTGTGACCGGGCAGGTACCTTCTTCACATCATTGTGTAACTGTGCTTAACTTTCAGGATGAGATGGCTTGTGTAGTCATGATAAATGGTCTGGATATTGCCCTTTTCCATTTCTATCCCTGTCATCTCTTTCTATAGCTGCTTCTGTCTTTTTTCAGGCATCAGGAAATCAGATAAGAAGAGAAAGATGGAATAAATACACAGAGCCTTTTGACTGTAAGTATCAGGAACCATCCATCTGCAAGCAATCTGATTTCTATGCCTTTCTCTTGCACAACTATAAAATGGGATCCGGTATTCTCTAAGTGGCATAAAATATCTGTCTGTTTATTAAATCACTCTATCCTGTATTTTCAACCACAAGAGTTCCCAGAGTGACTTAGAATCTTATAAAAAAATCCATAAAACACTGAAACAATAAAAGCATCAATCACTAAATGGTGAACATGGAACAATAACAAAAATTGCCCCAAAATTGCCCAGACACACACACAAAGAATAATCACAACCAGCAAAAAAATAAAATAAAATAAAAATAATAAAAGCTGCAAATCTACAGAGGAATCAGACTGTGTCACAGAAAGCAGAAATAAAGTAGACAGCTTTCTGATTTACTTTTGCTTCTTGTATATACATACCATACTTTGGCTTGGTATCTGTGTCTTGCCTCATCTGGAGTCATTTCGTTCAGAAACACATGTTGAAATAGTGAATCAAGTAGTGCACTTTTGGCTTGGGAAGTGATGGTAAATTGGCATAAAAGATCTGCTTTGCAGTCAGACGTTCCGACATTCAATACCTGGCACTGTTCTGTCGGGCTCTCTGGTAGAATCCTCCCAAAAATTCACAGGTACAAATTTCAGACACACACACATTTGAAAATTCAAAACAATGTTCTTTATAATGAAAATTCACTTAAACCAAGCCCTCTTTTGGTATAGCAAAGAGCACTCGTCTCCAAACAAACTGGTAATTTGTACAAGTCCCTTATCAGTTCTGTGATACTTAGCTTGCAGCTGTGAGGCAATTCACAGTCCTTCTTTCACAAAGTGAAACACACTTTGCTCTGGTTTAGTTTCAAAGTGGGGGAAAATCAGCACACAAAAAGTCAAAGTCAGTAAAGCAGTCACGAAACACAATGATCAGATAATCCTCCACAATGGCCAAACCCACAGGCTGCTATTTATAGCAGCCTCACTAATTACCACAGCCCCACCCAACCACAGGTGGCCTCATTTTCTTTGATAATAATCTCTCAGTTGTTGTTTCCTGTGCATCGCTCTCCCCATGTGTGGCTGTATCATTAACTCTTGTTCTGAATCCAAGGAGGAGCTAGATAATTGATCTCCTTCTGAGCTGTCTGCCACACTCTCCTCCTCCCTGTCACTCATGTCTTCTTGGTCAGAGGAGCCTTCATCAGCAGATTCCACCGGGGGCAAAACAGGCCTGCAGCATGTGGATGTCTCCCCCACATCCACAGTCCTTGGGGCAGGAGCAGGGCCAGAGCTAACCACAACAGGCACATACAGTGAAAAAATAGAGAAGCAGCAACATCAGGTCAGAGAATCTGGACATTGTTCTGTCCTGCCCAGAGCAGCCGAAATTAGCCCAAAAATGTAAATGAAAACACACACAGTTCTTTTACCCAAAGCAAAGTTATTTTTATGAGATGTCTGTTGCTTCACAAACCCTGCATTTAAACAAAAGCTCTTATATTCACCAAAGTCCAGGTGTGAGGCCAAATTGATAAGAGAATGCCTCCCACACTAATGCTTCCCAGCCAACAGTCCTTCACAAGAATTTAACCTCAGAACTGACCAGTAAGTAATCCAGGTTTGTTTCTCTTTCAAAGTTTTGAACATTGACTGCTTGTAAAGAGCATTCTCAACCCCCTTCCCTTAAATACTCTCGCCGTGCTTACTTCTTTTTCCTGATCTTCCTTAACTGTTCCTGTCTGTCCCTCATTCTTCTGACCCGGGCATTCAGGATTGGGTCCCTTATTTCCTCATCCTCAGACCCTGATCCAGCCCCAGTTGGGGGCTGCAAATCCCCAGTTGTAGGCGGCACATCCCCAGTTGGGGATCTATAGCCTCTGTAGGCTGCTCACCCCCAGACTTCGTTTTATGTATGGTTTGTTTGGGTTGTATGAGTGTGCCCATCATACTAACAAAAATGTCATTGGTTTTGGCTATTGCAAACTTCCCATACATTATGACCTTGTAAACAATGATTTAAGAACCAAATGGTGTAATTGTGAAGGCACTAGGCTAGAAAGAGGGAGACTGTGAGTTCCTGTCTTAGATGCAAAGGAAACTGCCTGACCTTCAGCCAGTCACTACGAAGGAGGCAATGGCACAGAATTGCACAACTTGGTGCAGCCAATTTGTTGCAGCCAGGTTGCCATGGACAACTCGTTGTGGCGAAACTCACTGCAGGACAACTTGCTGCAGGATAATTCAACAATTCAATTTAAGAATTTAAAGTAATTCAAAAAAATATTTTAGCTTTTATCACTCCCATTTCATTTTGTCCCTCCCTTTGTATCCTTTCTTTAATGATTCTATTCTACCATTTCTTCGATATTAGTGTAACTCTTACGCTGCAGCGATTTGTCCTGCAGTGAGTTGGCCACAGCAGCCATGGCAAGCTGGCCAGGCAAGTGAACTATGGCACTCGTGCCACAGGTGCCACGTCGAACCATATCAAAGGGTACGCAAGGCATTGCCCTATGTGACTCTAGTGTACATGCACACACTGCCCAGCTGATTTTTGACCTTGAGGAAGACTGTTTTCACCCTCTGGAAGCTTCAAGAGGCTTCCCTGAAGCCTCCTGAAAGTGAAAAATGTCCCAACAGGCAAACTGTAAATTTGGAAAAATGGACTTGTGGTTTGCCTGTTGGGCTTTTTCTTGCACCCTGGAGATTTCAGGAAAGACTCCTGAAGCCTGGGGATGGTGAAAACAGATCAACGGGCCAATGGGAAGTTTGTTTCCAAGCTTCCGATTGGCCCATTTGGCCTTTTTTCACCGTCCCCAGGCTTCAGAAATGCAGAGGCTTCAGTGGGTTGTTTGCATTCATGGTGGCAGCATGATGGTTGTGCACATGTGCAGGGGAGGTCATGGGTGTGCACATGTACGCATGCGCCAGCGTGCTGCAACAGCCTCCTGCAATTCTCTGGGAGTGAAAATGGAAGTTGGGAGGGCCACATGCGGCCTTTCCAAGCTCTGTTTTCACCGGCAGAGGGTTGCAGGAGGCTCTCACAGCCAGAAATAGAGCTTGTTTTCACTAGCAGAGGCACCGCGGGTCAGTCTCTCACTGTTTCCAGAGTGGCCCTATGGGCCAGAACTAAGCTCCCCATGGGCTGGATGCAGCCCACAGGCCTTGAGTTTGACACCCTTGATCTAGAGTTTTATTAATATGAAGGAGAAAAGGAAAGATGTCACTAAACTTCTCAAAATAATATGGGTCTCCTTCATCACTGCTACAGCAGATTAAATGCCTATAACAATGATAGTGAACCTTTTTTCCCTTGGGTGCCAAAACAGCATGCACCTCTGCTATCATGCATCACACCCATAACTCAATGCCCGGGAAAGGCGAAAACAGCTTTCTCCCCCCCAGAAGTCATCTGGAGGCCAGAAATGGCCTGTTTCCTAACTTCTGGTGGGCCCAGTAGGTTTATTTATTTATTTATTCATTTATTCATTTGTCCAATACACAATACACAATACATATGGAAGAGAATAGACATGAAGTTTGTGTTTCACTCTCCCCAGGCTCCGGGACTGGGCAGCATAGAAGTCGAATAAATAAATAAATGCTTCCCTGGAGCTGGTGGAGGGTAATAACATCCTCCCTTACCCCCCTGGAGACTCTCTGGAAGCCAAAAACACCCTCCCAGTGCCTCTGTGCAAGCCAAAAATCAGCTGGCCAGTACACATGAACGTTGGAACTGAGCTAGGATAATGGCTCGTGTGCCAGCAGATATGGCTCTGCAGCCACCTGTGGCACCCATGCCATAGGTTCGCCATCACTGGCCTATAACTTCTGTTTTAATTTTGAGCATGGCTAGTGGGACCACCAGATGGTTCTCACGCCAAAGAACCATTGGCCACCTTATTGCTTCTTGCAAATGGAAGGCTTGCAAAAGGAAAGCTGCGGACTTTTTCCATGTTTCCATAGGAGAGCGTACAAAGAAGCCATCCTTTTTCGGATCCTGAGATGGCAAAGCTTTCCCAGGAGCATTGCTATTGATTTACGATCCTCACCTCCAGCAACATTGAGAAGACCAGTGTTTTGACAAAACAAAGCAACATCCAACTTCTTACCTATAAATCCTCAGCCCAGCTTGCACAAAAACTTCTTTTTCCCCAGAGTATTAAGTTGTGCACAAACCAGGCCTCTTTATTTATCTCGTATGAACAGAGCTATTTAAGCTGACAAACTGGCCTCTACCGGGCTATGATATACTGGTTGCCATAAAAAAGCAACTTGAGAAACTTTTTGCATTTGTCCTTCAAGCATAAAGTCATTTTTTTTTTGGTCCACAATTGGGAGCACGAGGATAGTTCTCCATGCCTATAAAATTGATGGCGACCAGATGGTCTCTACCCATGTTCAGGAAATAAGTCACACATATATTGGGCTCTTATGTACACGATATCATCAAGAAAGTAAAAGCATTGAAATGGAAATGGGTTGGTCACATAGCTAGAAGAACTGATGGCAGGTGGACCAAGCCAGTCGTAGAATGGATCCCACTGGATAACATGTGTCCAAAAAAAAGAGATGGATTGACAACAGCAGGAAGTATTGCTGGCCCAATTGGCAAAAGAAAGCTCAGGACCATAAAGGTTGGAAACATGCGGAAGAGGCCTTCATCCTGCAGTGGATAGACAATGGCTAAAAGGACAACAACAACAACAACAACAAAATTGTGGAAAAGAAAAAAATGTGGATCATTGATGTTGCCATTCCAGGTGACAGTCGAATTGATGAAAATCAACAAGAAAAACTTAGCCAATATCATGATCTTAAAATCGAACTACAATGACTATGGCATAAACCAACACAAGTGGTCCCAGTAGTAATCGGCACATTGGGTGCTGTGCCAAAAGACCTCAGCCAACATTTGAAAACTATAAGCATTGACAATATCACGACCTTCCAGTTGCAAAAGGCCACCGTACTTGGATCTGCGCACATCAAACGAAAATACATCACACAGTCCTAGACGCTTGGGAAGTGTTTGACTTGTGATATTGTGGTACAAAATCCAGCATATCAATCACATTTGCTATAGCACTACTGGTTTTTTTTAATAAAATAACAACAACAATCATCACCATCATCATCTCAGCAGACATTTGAAAACATCGGAATTGACAAAATCTCCATCTGTCAATTGCAAGAGGCTGCTTTTACTGGGATCGGCACACATAATTTGCCACTACATCATGCAGTTCTAGGTGCTTGGGAAGTGCCCAACTGGTGATGAAATACGAAATCCGGCATAGTGATCTTGCTTGCTGTGTTGTACTATTGAAATAGTAACCGTAATCATAATCGTAATAATAATAATAATAATAATAATAATAATAATAATAATAATAATAACAATAACGATTACGATTACTATTACCATTACTATTTCAATAGTATAACACAGCAAGCATTATTATTATTATTATTATTATTATTATTATTATTATTATTATTATTATAGATTTCGAAGGGACCTTGGAGGTCTTCTAGTCCAACCCCCAGCTCAGGCAGAAAATCCTATACCAGTGTCAACTGCGGGCGCGTGCCAACACCCATAATTCAAAGCCCCCACTCACTCCATGCCCTGCTTATGTGTGCACAACCTCCCCACTCCCCCATTTCCTGAGTTCCAATAGGTCTAGTAGGTACGTTTTTCACCCTCCTCAGTCTCCAGAGGCTTTCTTGGAGCTTGGGGAAATCAAAAACGCTTCTCCCCTGCCACCTCTGAGAGCCTCCACATGAGCCAAAAATCAACTGGCAGGCACACACATGTAAGCTGAAGCTGACCGAGAGCAACGGCTTGCGTGCCGGCAGATATGGCTACATGTGCCATACGTGGCATGTGTGCCATAGGTTCGCCATCCTGGTCCTATACCAGTCCAAATTAGGAGGAGCCCACCTCTGATTTCAGCAGCAAGTGTAATATGAAAACATTGGTTGAAGGAGCTGCTCTTCTGCTCTCTGCTATGGATGTCCAAGACATTGCTTCCTCAATCTGAGTATTGTATTGGCAGTTCTGTGTTAGCAAAAACTTCAGAAGAAAAGGATTTAGGGGTAGTGATTTCTGACAGTCTCAAAATGAGTGAGCAGTGCGGTCGGGCGGTAGGAAAAGCAAGTAGGATGCTTGGCTGCATAGCTAGAGGTATAACAAGCAGGAAGAGGGAGATTGTGATCCCGCTATATAGAGCGCTGGTGAGACCACATTTGGAATACTGTGTTCAGTTCTGGAGCCCTCATCTACAAAAAGATATTGACAAAATTGAATGCGTCCAAAGACGGGCTACAAGAATGGTGGAAGGTCTTAAGCATAAAACGTATCAGGAAAGACTTAATGAACTCAATCTGTATAGTCTGGAGGACAGAAGGAAAAGGGGGGGGGGACATGATCGAAACATTTAAATATGTCAAAGGGTTAAATAAGGTCCAGGAGGGAAGTGTTTTTAATAGGAAAGTGAACACAAGAACAAGGGGACACAATCTGAAGTTAGTTGGGGGAAAGATCAAAAGCAACATGAGAAAATATTATTTTACTGAAAGAGTAGTAGATCCTTGGAACAAACTTCCAGCAGACGTGGTTGGTAAATCCACAGTAACTGAATTTAAACATGCCTGGGATAAACATAGATCCATCCTAAGATAAAAATACTGGAAATAGTATAAGGGCAGACTAGATGGATCATGAGGTCTTTTTCTGCCGTCAGTCTTCTATGTTTCTATTCTTTCTGACTGATTCAAAAGCAGTATTCACAAATTCGGCTATACCACAATGTGAGAGAAAGAGAAAAAGAGAAAGCAACAGCCAGCTGTATTTAGTATGTTCACACCATGTGCTAAATTAAAACAAGGTTGATCAATTTGTGGTTTAATATATCACAGAAATACAACTGCTATCCCTAATCCAAAACTGTTTCATTTGTTTTAAATGTGCTTTTAGTCTACTCTGCTTATTTTCTCAGAATAACTTGGTAGGTGGGCGATTATATAAGTTTGTTTAATCAAGAAATTAAAAACAGAAAATAAATTATGCTTAATTAAATCAGGTTTAAAATCCCTTAATTGAATTTATATTTAATTAAATTAAGTATAGTAATTATAACCCAATCATGCTGTTAACCTTTTCCCCAATTGAAAATCACAATTTGGTGGTAACGTTGGGTGGTTTTGCTACAGTTGTATCCAAGGCTTTTGGGGGGCATATGTGGAAGTGGGGATCTCAGATTAAAATCATAGAAGGACCTCAAGGGGTTTCTTGACTTCTTTCTCAAGAATTCTCAAACCACCCCAGACAAATGGCTGTCCAAGCTTTATTTGAAAACCTCCAGTGATGGAGCACTCATGATTCCAGGAGACAAGCTATTCCATTGCTTAATAACTCACATGGTGAAGGAAAAATTCATTATTTTGAATTTGGTTCTCCCTCTGTCTAGCATTCACTTTGTGGTTTTTGTCCTACCCTCAGGTGCTATGGAGAGGAAATCATGTTTATTAGCTGGAAATCTTTTAGGAACATTTGCTGAAAACAGATTTGATGGATTTGATGATTGAAAAGGGATTAAATAAAGGTCTGGAGGGCTTTATGTAATAACAAAACGGGAAGAAGGATAATGTGCTTATACCTGTGAAAAAGATTTGAAGTCACTTATTTTTTTTCTGAACTTTTTCCTTCCCTTTCCTTCCCTTCCCTTCCCTTTCCATCCCATCCTATTTTGCATATGGAAAAATCCTTATATACCCTGTTTCCCCAAAAATAAGTCACCCCCGAAAGTAAGACATAAGAGAGGTTTCGTAGAATTGCCTAATATAAGACATCCCCCAAAAGTAAGACGTAGGGGACATTTTGTTTTGCAGCATTCCTGAACAGAACCTATATAACATATATTTGAAGAAAGTATATTTGTGGTACATGGAAATAATGGTACGGTAGTAGTAAGAAATTCTTGATAGGATTCACAGTTTGTCTGGTTATGCTGGTTTGTGATGACAACTACTGTACTGTACTGTATAATAAATGTTCTTTTTGTGTGTGTTCAGCAATAAATGTGAATTCTTCTTCATTGAAAAAAATAAGACATCCCCTGAAAATAAGACATAGCACATCTTCGGGAGCAAAAATTAATATAGGACGCTGTCTTATTTTCGGGGAAACGGGGTATATATAAAAGAATTTGGTATAAACACAACTATGAGACCATTGCACAAATACAGTGGTCCCTCATTTTTCGCTGGGGATGTGTTCCAAGACCACCAGTCCGTGAAGTAGAGGAAAGATATTTGGAAAAATACGTATTTGTACTTTTAATAAAAGCCACCCTTTGCATTAAACAGTCATTCTATAATGATTCTCAGCTGGAACTACACGTGATATCCTACCAGTTTCTTTAACAGAGTACAGTAGTACTGTAGAAGAATTTTATGAATTTTAAATGGATTTAAAATTTTTAATGGATTTAAGCCCCCTTTGAAAACCCATGAAATAGCAAGTCTGTGAAAGATGAACCGTGAAGTAGCAAGGGATTACTGTAATGTAAATTATGCAACTTGGCTTACATAAGGTATAATAATTGTCATTAATGTGATGGGATGAGTCTGATATCACCAGCCCTTCTTCTCTCCCCTTGATAGATGCCAATCATTCTGCAGCTGGCTTGTCCCTTCCTTATTTCCTGGAGTCTGATTGCTTCCTGTTACGTACAGATGAGCATACCAACACATTAGGAATCCACCATGACTTACGTTAAGGTGACCAGATGTCCCAATTTCTGCAGGATGGTCCCATTTTATGTCCATTTGTCACAGCTTGAATGCCGGCTTGAGATTGCGTTAGAGCTGCTTGCCTTGTGATCGGGTGGCTTAAAGGGATTGGCCAGCAAGCAGCTCAGCTTCCACCCTGGGGGGCTGGGATGGGTGTGAGGGACGTCAACGCTGCTAAAGAGGCACCGACGCTGCTGCTCCTCAGTCTGCCTGAGCAGCCAATGCCGCACCCCCTTGCAGGGAGAGAGAGAGAGAGACAGGATGGGTGGGGCGGCTGGCGAGTACCGGGTGGCTTTCCATAGGTTTCCCGTCAACTAAACAATGTCGTCTGGTGGGACCCAGGGGAAGAGCCTTCTCTGTGGTGGCTCCAACCCTCTGGAATCAGCTCCCTCCAGAGATTAGAACTGCCCCCACCCTCCTTGCCTTTCATAAACTCCTTAAAACCCACCTCTATCATCAAGCGTGGGGGAACTGAAACATCTCCCCCTGCCTATGTAGTTTTTGTGCATGATATGACTGTATGTATGTTTTTATATATTGGGGTTCCTTGTTTTTTAGCCTTTTTAAATGTATTATTGTTATTTTAGATTCTAACTATTAGATTTGTCATTATATATTGTTTTTATCACTGTTGTAAGCCTCCCCGAGTCTACGGAGAGGGGCGGCATACAAATCTAATAAATAATAATAATAATAATAATAATAGAAGCTGAAGCAGCAGATTTGCCGTCTCAACCCTCTTCTTCATCAGGTGCTCCTGCTGCTCAGGGGTTGATTGGCGGTGCGCCGGGCCCTCTGCTGATGTTCCCGTCTGCCGGCTGCATGGAGGAGAGTGCCTACCAGGTCTGAGCGTCGTGAAAGAGAGAGAGAGAATGAGAGAGAGTGTGTGAGTGAGAGAGATGAAGAGAGAGAGCAAGAGAGCAAGAGAGCAAGAGAGCAAGAGGGAGGGAATGAGGGAGAGAGAGAGAAAGAAAGAGAAATAGAGAGGGAGAGAGAAAGAGAAAGAAAAAAGAGGAAGGAAGAGAGAGAAAGAAAGAGAAAGAGGGAGGAAGAAAGTGAGAAAGAAGAAGAGAGAAAAAAGAGAGAAAGGAAGAGTGAGAAAGAAAGAGAGAAAGAAAAAGAGAGAAAGGGAAAGGAAGAGAAAAAAGAGAATGGAAGGAAGAGAGAGAGAGAAAGAGAGAAAAAGAAAGAAGGAGAGAGAGAGAGAAAGAAAGAGAAAGAGAGAAAGGGAGGTGTCCCTCCCATGGTGTCCCTCTTTACCAATGTTAAAATCTGGTCATTTTAACTTATGTGGATTTGGACCCAATGGGATTTTCCCATATATTTTCCCACAAAATGTAGATAAAGCTGGCTTGAAAAGTAGGCTTTGTTTCATTGCCACCTGGTATGAATAGACTTCTCAAAGGAGTATCTGCTTCTCAAGATTAATTGGAGTGAAGCTGAGAAAGTTCATCCTACTCACACAGCTTCTTCTTCAAGAACAGGGACAAATGAAGTATCCCTCTTTATTGAGTAAACTAAACACTGGCTTCATTCTGTATTAGATATCGTCAATCCTTGGAAAATAAACCAGGCAGGAAATAGATGAAATCTGCAAAAATAATGCATTTGCCTAAGTTACCCATCTTTTCCAAAAATCAGAATAATTTGAGCCCATGTAAATGATATCAAAGGCTGGTGCGTTGTTTTGCAATATTCCTCATCCAAAATTTTCAGGGGTGGGGCAGATGTTGACATCTGCATGATGATGTCATCTCAGAACTATCACCATTTCTTGCATCCATCGTTGCATTGTGACATATTGGAAATATTAGGGTATGATCTCATCACCTAGTGTCATTTTGACATCTTCATGGTTTGCTGTGGGCATCTCTGGCCCCAGATTTTTATACCATTTTTATTACTGCTATGCCAAACTTCAAAGGGGTACTTTGACATGATGGAATTATCCCATCACGAAGCTGATCTGGGATGTCTTTGATGTAATGAACCAGATCAGATGGCTAGAAAGTGCTTTGCAGATTCAATAAACTTTTTATTGCCTCTGGCTTTGTTAGAGATATAAACAATGGTGCATTTCACTTCCATATATGACCAAGTCACTGGTCATTTTTCACTTCTCTATTGAAAAAGCTAATATTCGCCTGTGACTAAAAAAAATATTTGCAGCCTCTCTGACGCTCGTGATATGGGCGGCTCTTCTTTGCAACTTCTAGATATTAGTGACAAAAATAAACTGTCAGCTAATTGTATTAAAGTTTGTTTCAAAAATCAAAACCAGAAGCACACACAGATGGTTGGTTCAGCTGGATTCATAGAATTCTTTATAAACATAGTAACAGATGAATTTACAATGCCATTAGCAGAGTTCTTCAAGCAAACACAAGCAGGAGTTAGTTTCATTTCAGCAGAGCAGACAAGCATAGAGAGTGCAGAGTGGAGACTGAGCCACACCCAGCCTTAAGGTTCTTAGTTTTGATTCTCTGCACAGGCTCAGAAATGATTAGCTTTGATTGGTTGACTTAGTTGCTATGCCTATTCATTGGCTGACCTTATTACCATGGCCTCTTCCAGTTCATGAATATCTTAACAAAATGGCAGAGCTAAAGTTTTCTCTAGTCATTTGCTGTTATCCAGTTGTCTGGATTTTTGACAAATCTCAGGAGAGCCAACTTTTCTATCACTATCAGATAAACAGCATGATGTTGACATTTTGAAAAGTGTTGCACTAAATGGTAGCAGGAGTGTAGGAGTTTCTCCAGATCTTTGCTGGTCTGTAATTGTCCAGATCTTTGCAACTCATGATACCCCTAAAGCATATTTGAAATAAAACAAATTACCATTGTTTTAATAATCTCTCCCTTCTGTCATACTAAAGTGGCAAAAAATTGAAGGGCTTTCAAGGGATTTGAAGAGGAGGCAAATATATGTTAAATCAACTGACTATCAATAGCAGATTAATCCAGACAGACTGGTTTAGATTGTTTTCTCATTTTTTTGGAAATGTGATTTGCATTGTACTGCTTTGTTCATTACCTGCCATTTTCATCATATCTCATTACTTAGAAAAGCTATTGGAATATGAGCAAGAAATTAATTTAGCTTGCAGTGTAAAAGGAATGGTGATGAGAAGTATTAGAGAAGAGGAGAAAACAGTGGCATTCAGGTGTGAACAGTGGGAAAGATGAGATTGAGTCTGCAGCAGCCATAATTTATTTTGACTTGCTATATCTTAACATAGTTTGTTTGGCATAGACTTTGTCCATAGCTGTGACCAGGGCCGCCATCAGGAATTTTGGGGCCCCATACAGCCTAAGTGTCTGCCCCCCCCGCCATTTTAAAACTACTGCCCCCCCAAATCCCGTGGCATGCCCACCATGGCCACACACCCTGGGCAAGCCCTCCCCCGGCCCTCTGAGATCAAACACAGCCCTGATGTGGCCTCAATGAAATTGAGTTTGACACCCCTGGCCTAGAGGCTAAATCCTTCTTTCTTTCTCTCTCTCTCTCTTGCTTTCTTCCTCTCTCTCACTCTCTTCTTTCCTCTCACATCTCTCTCTCCCTTTCTCTCTCTCTCTCTATCTTGCTTTCTTTCTCTCTCTCTCTCTATCTTGCTTTCTTCCTCTCTCTCACTCTCTTCCTTCCTCTCTCATCTCTTTCTTTCTTTTTCTCTATCTTGCTTTCTTCCTCTCTCTCACTCTCTTCCTTCCTCTCTCATCTCTTTCTTTCTCTCTCTTTCTCTATCACTCCTCCTCTTGCTCTCTCTCTCTTTCTCACTTTCCCTCTCTTGTTTTTTTTCTCTCTCTCTCTCTTGCTTTCTCTCTCTCACTCTTTCTCTGTTGTTTTCTTTTTCTCACTCTTTCTCTCTCTCGTTCTCTCTCTCTTGTTATCTCTTTCTCTCCCCCCCTCTTTCTCTCTCTCTCTCTTTCTCACTTTCTCTCTATCTTGCTCTGTCGCTCTCACTCTCTCTCATTCTCCGAAGGCTGGCGAAAGTGATTTTCAATGTCGGGCACGTGGGTCGACACGCTCTCTCTCCCCATCCCCCTGCCAGCCGGCAAAGGTTTTTCTTACTTTGAATGTTCCGGGAGGGCTGGCAGGGGGATGGAGAGAGCGTGCGCTGGCCCGCGCGCCCAACATTCAAAATTGCCTTCGCCGGCCCCCGCTGTAAGAACGCCTGCCCCGCCTCTCCTGCAGCCCCCTTGCTGAGAGCCTGGGACAAAAGCACTCCCGGCGAAAGGACTGTGAGAGCGCAGGGTGGGCATTCCCGCTGCGGGAGGAGCCACGCTCCAAGGTGGGAAGCGGAGGAGAAAGAGAGGCAGATCGGGCAGGCATGCGGGGGGCAGCGGCAAGTAGCCAGGGGCGTGAGGGAGCTAGAGACATGGGGGGGGGGCCCGGCCGCGGCTTCATGCGTGCCCTTGGAAAAGGGTGTGTGTGTGGGTGTTTTGGGGTACGCTGCCGCAGGCATGCACAGCCTACAGGGAATGGTGCTGGGCACAATGACTGCTGCAGGCGCCAGGGGGCTGGCACACAGTGGTGGGCCAACCCCCCCATTTTTCAATTTGGCCGGGCCCCTGACGCCAGTACCAGTAATACTGGCCTATCGGCGGCCCTGGCTGTGACTTTCTAAAAATGACTGGCTTTGGTTGCAGTCAGGCTTTGGTTGCAATCAGACGATGTGAGCTGAGGTCCAGCAACATCTGCAGATACTTAGTTCAGCAGTCTTGATTTTGTATGCCGCCCCGAGGCTTCAGAGAAGGGCGGCATACAAATCTAATAAATAATAATAATCACTAAAGTAACTTTCATTAGTATCAGAACCAGGGTTCTCCTATCTCTCCTATCTCAGGGATTGGCAACCCCTAAACACTCAAGAGAGACCTGTTTGCCACAGAAAAGAAAACACCGGGAGCCACAAAACTCTTCCCGTCTCTGATTATTTCTTCAGCAGCCACAAAACTGTTTTCTTCTGAAACTTTTCTTTTCTTGGATTTATCCATGGTTGGTCCACTAGGGGTTGAAAAGCTTAATAAATTGTGCATCATTTATTTTACCAGCAATGGTATAGAAATAGTTTGCCATTGCCTTTTTCAAACTTGTGGATTTTGGTTGGGCGAGGGGCTTTCCAGTGTGATTCACAGTTCTGGATTTCTTTCTAAATTACTAATTAGCTTTGACCCAATGTCGCCTTTTCAAGCTCAAGCTCAACCAGGGTTAAGTAGACGCTGTCACCAGCAATTACAAAACACTGAAAGTAAGAAAATATAAATGGAACAATTAATTAGTACTTTTTAAATTAGCAGATTAAAAAGCTTTCTGGAAAAAGATATTCAATGTTCATAAATGAAAAGGGGAAAAAAAGAGCTAAAATCAGAAAACCCTCCAGAAAGTCATTTAACTTTGACATCTCATAACTTGACTACTGTAAATACACTCAGTGTGGGATGGCCTTTGAAGGCCATTCTGAAGCTGCAGTTGATCTAGAACAGTGGTTGTCAACTTGGGGGGTCGGGACCCCTTTGTGTGTTGAACAAACGTTTCACAGGAGTCACGTAAGACCATGGGAAAAGACAAATTTCCCATGATGTTACATAGAAACATAGAAATATAGAAGACTGACGGCAGAAAAAGACCTCATGGTCCATCTAGTCTGCCCTTATACTATTTCCTGTATTTTATCTTAGGATGGATATATGTTTATCCAAGGCATGTTTAAATTCAGTTACTGTGGATTTATCAACCACGTCTGCTGGAAGTTTGTTCCAAGGATCTACTACTCTTTCAGTAAAATAATATTTTCTCATGTTGCTTTTGATCTTTCCCCCAACTAATTTCAGATTGTGTCCCCTTGTTCTTGTGTTCACTTTCCTATTAAAAACACTTCTGTCCTGAACCTTATTTAACCCTTTAACATATTTAAATGTTTCGATCATGTCCCCCCTTTTCCTTCTGTCCTCCAGACTATACAGATTGAGTTCATTAAGTCTTTCCTGATACGTTTTATGCTTAAGACCTTCCACTATTCTTGTAGCCCGTCTTTGGACCCGTTCAATTTTGTCAATATCTTTTTGTAGGTGAGGTCTCAAGAACTGAACACAGTATTCCAAATGTGGTCTCACCAGTGCTCTATATAAGGGGATCACAATCTCCCTCTTCCTGCTTGTTATACCTCTAGCTATGCAGCCAAGCATCCTACTTGCTTTTCCTACCGCTCGACCACACTGCTCACCCATTTTGAGACTGTCAGAAATCACTACCCCTAAATCCTTCTCTTCTGAAGTTTTTGCTAACACAGAACTGCCAATGCAATATTCAGATTGAGGATTCCTTTTCCCCAAGTGCATTATTTTACATTTGGAAACATTAAACTGCAGTTTCCATTGTGTTAGGAAGTAAAGATTCTATTCTGATGCCTTGGAACCTATTTTTACAATCCGATCAATCATGAGTTTACAGTGACCTTCCTGCCTTTTGCCTTAAAGCTCTGTTGGGAGAATTAATGCTTGACTTATGGTTGGGGGTCACCACAACATGAGAAACTGTATTAAATAGTCGCAGCATTAGAAAGATTGAAAACCACTGATCTAGAACATAGCGACAGAAACATGTGATAGCTGTGTTTTCAGAGTTGCACTGGTTGCCATTATGCTTCTGGGTGAAATTCAAGGTGTTGGTTATCTCATATAAAGCCCTACATGGAACAGGACTGCCATTACGTTGTTTCTTATTGTATTTTTTTAAACTTACATTATTGCATCTCTAGTTTGATTTATACTGTGAGCTGCTCAGAAACACCCTGGAGTCGGGAGATGTCAAAATCAAAATCAAAATGATCAATAAAATAAAAATTCTAGATACATATGGGTGTTTTCCATTTGTACAGGTCCATTACGTTACTATTTTCCATTGCAGCCTCCTATTGCCTCAAAAGCCAGCTCAGAGGAAATGGGAAAAAAAAATATCAAATGTTACTTTCCCTGGTTAATATCTGCCCTGCTGTCTGTAATCTCTTTTTGATGAAAAAGAATTTTAAAGAAATTAAGAACATGAAGCAATGCTTAAAAAGTGGCATTGAATAGGAAAAAATCAGAATAAGCCATCAAGACAAAATTTTTGAAATGGGCTCTTCAAAACACCAGCTCTTAACATATTTGTAATAATCAGATAAGGTAATCTCCAGATTTTTCACAGCAAGAAGCTTCTGTCAGGGTTCCTAACGACGCCTTAATAAAAGCAGGAGCCTGAAGCCAGTTTTCAAGAAAAATCCAGTTGTTTCTTAGGAACGCCATGGGAAAAATTATGGATTAATAATTGGCAGATGACAAAATCGACAGCATTCAAGGAAAACCAGCTAAAAATGTTTTACAGGTGGCATCTATCACCGGAAAGACTTTCGAAAATGTTTCCAAAAGTTTCACCACTATGCTGGAAGTGCAAAAAAGAAAAAGGCACATTTTTAAATTTATTCATTCATTCATTCATTCATTCATTCATTCATTCATTCATTCATTCATTCATTCAATGTTTATGCCGCCCTTCTCCTTAAACTCAGGGTGGCTTACAACATGTTAGCAATAGCACTTTTTAACAGAGCCAGGCTATTGCCCCCACAATCCGGGTCCTCATTTTACCCACCTCGGAAGGATGGAAGGCTGATTCAACCTTGAGCCAGTGATGAGATTTGAACCGCTGACCTTCAGATCTACAGTCAGCTTCAGTGGCCTGCAGTACAGCACTCTACCTGCTGCGTGGACCTGCTTATTGACAAAAAAAACTACTGGAATAAGATAACAGATTGGCTAAAAGAAATAAGTAAGGAAGAATTTGAAATAAACCCCGGAATTATATTTATTAGGCATTTTAAATTAAAAAATGAAAAAAAGAAGTAAGATACTTAGCCATTCACATACTAACAGCAGCTAGGATAACATATGCCCAGCATTGGAAAACAGATAAAATACCAGAAGAAAGTACAATAATTAAAAAAATACTAGACTGCAGAGATGGACAGGATGTCAAAAAAAAATTAGAGGGAAAAGAAGACTCAAATTACTATAAGATATGGGGAAATTTTTACGATTGGTTAAAGAAAAGAACAATGGAGAAATAATTAAATTTCAAGCAAAGCAACTCATCAAATAAAAGAAATGCTGTATTCAATGACAAGGGAAAATTCTCTGATCGAACACTCAAAAAAGAAGTGGGGAAACCTTTGTTTCTCAAATATTGTATTTATCTGTTTTGGTTTTACTTTTTACTTTTTTCTTTTATCATTATTATATGTGATACTTATTGTATTATTCCCCTTCTTTGTTGTTGTTGTTGTTACTGTAGGTTTTTTTTGTACAACTGTTATTTTCTTTATGTCAAAAAAACAATATATATATATATATATATTTAAAGGAACGCCATGTCAGCACGGACCTAGTGAAGCCAGCTCTGACCCCACTCAGTTTGCTCCTTAGCTCTGACCCTGTTTCTCCGCTCCCCATGGTGTGTCATCAGTCAAATTCCCCAACAAAGCAATTTCACAGATCATAGAAATCACTCCGTCCAGGGACAGAGGGATACAACATCATCTCTCTCCAGTTTATACAAGACAGTCCTTTCAGCAGTTCCAAGAATGATTCATACCCATTTACACTACTGAGGTGACCCTGAGGACAGAGACAAACTTACAAGTGGCCTCAGGTACTGTTAGTACATGGTACTCAGCAGTATTTGGGGTTGCCATGTATGTAAACTACCAATTGTAGGTTGTACCTTTATAGATGCAATATACTTTTAAGGACTTTGGCTGGTTCGCCATAAGAGGGCACCAGCATTCTCTCCCGATGATGATGCTGGAGAGCTCATTCATTCTTTGCCTTTACCTTGAGAGGGGAGTATATTTTGCTTTGTGCTTGTAAATATGTATACAGTGGTACCTCAAGATATGAACTCCTCATCTTACGAACAACTCGAGATACGAACCCGGGGTTCAGAAAAAATTTGCCTCTTCTTACGAACTTTTTTCGTGTTATGAACGCCAAACCCGAACTTCCGGGTTCGGTGTTCGGGAGGCTGCTGGGAAGCCCCCCAGCTGTTTTAAAAGGTGACAGTCAGGCGGCGGGGCTTCCCAGCAGCCTCCGAACACCGAACGTGGAAGTTCAGGTTTGGCGTTCGGCTTCGGGAGGCTGCTGGGAAGCCACCCGGCTGTTTTAAAAGGTCACAGCCAGGCTGGGGGGCTTCCCAGCAGCCTCCCAAACCCTGAACTTTTGCCGAACTTCCGGGTTTGGGGTTCGGGAGGCTGCTGGGAAGCCCCCCAGCCTGGCTGTCACCTTTTAAAACAGCCGGGGGGCTTCCCAGCAGCCTCCGAACGCCGAACGCGGAAGTTCAGGTTTGGCGTTCAGCTTCAGGAGGCTGCTGGGAAGCCGCCCGGCTGTTTTAAAAGGTCACAGCCGGGCTGGGGGGCTTCCCAGCAGCCTCCTGAACCCTGAACTTTTGCCGAACTTCCGGGTTTGGGGTTCGGGAGGCTGCTGGGAAGCCCCCCAGCCTGGCTGTCACCTTTTAAAACAGCCGGGGGGCTTCCCAGCAGCCTCCGAACGCCGAACGCGGAAGTTCAGATTTGGCATTCAGCTTCAGGAGGCTGCTGGGAAGCCGCCCGGCTGTTTTAAAAGGTTACAGCCGGGCTGGGGGGCTTCCCAGAAGCCTCCCAAACCCTGAACTTTTGCCGAACTTCCGGGTTTGGGGTTCGGGAGGCTGCTGGGAAGCCGCCCGGCTGTTTTAAAAGGTCACAGCCGGGCTGGGGGGCTTTCCAGCAGCCTCCCAAACCCCAAACCCGGAAGTTTGGCAAAAGTTCGGGGTTCGGGAGGCTGCTGGGAAGCCCCCCAGCCTGGCTGTCACCTTTTAAAACAGCCGGGCGGCTTCTCAGCGACCTCCCGAACACTGAATGCCAAACCCGAACTTCCGCGTTCGGCATTCGGAGGCTGCTGGGAAGCCCCGCTGCCCGGCTGTCACCTTTTAAAACAGCCTGGGGGCTTCTTGGCGGCCTCCCGAACGCCGAACCTAGAAGTTCGGGTTTGGCATTCGGCGTTCGGGAGGTCGCTGAGAAGCCCCCAGGCTGTTTTAAAAGGTGACAGCCGGGTGGCAGCGTTTTTTTGCAGGGTTTTTTTTTGGGTTGCATGGATTAATTGACTTTACATTGTTTCCTATGGGAAACAATGTTTCGTCTTACGAACCTTTCGTCTTACGAACCTCCCCCTGGAACCAATTAGGTATGACGAGGTATGACTGTATTTGTAAATAATACTTGTTTAGTGTTCTTCTGGGCTCTATGGTATGAGTCTTCAAAAAATTCAAGGGTAAAAATTTCAGACACACACACACACACACACACACTTGAAAGTTCAAAAACAATGTTCTTTATCACAAAAATTCAAAAGAAACAAAGCACCCTTTTTGTATTGCAAAGAGCACTCTTCCCCAAAACAACCTTGTCGGCTGTACAATCCCCTTAATCAGTCCTTAAGTACTTAGCTAGCAGCTGTGAAGGAACGTCACAGCCCTCCTTCTTCCATGAAGTGAAACACACACACTTTGCTCTGCTTTGATTTCAAAGTCGTGAAAAATCAACAAACAAAGTCTGGAAACAGCAAGGCACGGTCCTGAAGAACAACGATCAGATTATCTTCTACAACGGCCAAGCCAGCACGCTGCTATTTATATCAGCAGCTCTAATTACTGGAGCCCCACCCAAACACAGGTGGCCTCTCTTATTGCCTGTAATATCTCTTCAATTGGTCTCTTCGATGCATAATTCTGCGCATGCGTGGGTCTAGCACTTCCTCATCCGAATTGACCGAAGATACTGGAGATTGGCTTCCTGGGCTGTGTGCCAAGCCCCACTCTTCCAAGTCTCCCCCACCTTCTTCTTTGTCCGAGAAAACTTCACTACCTTACTCTGTCGGCAATAAAATAGGCCTATGACATGTTGATGTTTCCCCTGCATCCATTTCCACATTCCTTGGGGCAGGAGCTGGGCCAGAGCCAACCACAACATTTAGCATACTAAGTCTGTGTCATTACTGGCTGTATCTCACATCCACACTCTTACCTTAAACTCTGCTCTGTGTATGTCGAAGGTCTTGCAGCCTAGCTGCACCGAGACATACTAACAAGTACTATCTAAAAAAATGCAAATAACCAGCTGTCTGCATGGAGCACAAATCCTTCTGTTCCCCACCATCCACTCAGAGCTGAAGAAGCTTCATGGATGAGAAACAAAACATCTTTAAAGAAAAACAAGAAAAAAGGATAATCTGAAGAGCTAGCGGGGTGCAGTGGTTAGAGTGCAGCACTGCAGGCTACTTCAACTAACTGCTAGCTGTAGTTCAGCAGTTCACATCTCATTACTGGCTCAAGGTTGACTCAGCCTTCCATCCTTCCGAGGTGGGTGAAATGAGAACCCAGATTGTTGGGGGGCAATATACTGATTCTGTAAACTGCTTAGAGAGAGCTGTAAAAGCATTATGAAGCGGTATATAAGTCTAAATGCTATTGCTATAATGCTGTTGCTAACCATGAACTGTATGACTGAGAATCTCCCTAAACATTTGGTAAAAATATGTTTTTCTCCTTCCATTCTTAGTTTTCCCCGTTTCTTTCTGTTTTACTGAAGGCAAGGGTTAATGATACATTAACCAATAAGTTAATTTCTCAGACCCAGGAGGCAAAGTAAAAGATCACAATAAATTATAATGGGAATTATGCAGGCTTGATATATTTCATTTTCTACTAATTATCAGTTTGACAGACAGATACTGTCGTGGACCTCAAACATGGCAAAACTTAATACTTTGAAAATGCAAGGCAGCTAGATTGTGGAGAAGGGCCTCCAAAGTAGACCTCCCTTCATATGATTATCAGCTTTTCATAAATAACACATTTGTTATTTATGGCTCTTGCTTTTCTCTTGATTGTATGGGAAGCTTGACAGAGTCCTATCTGAGATAGGGATGTATGGATTAGTGTAAATTTGATTTGTTTACTGCTTGTTTTGCAGGATCGATTTTTTGTTCTAGCAGATTTATGTCAGGATTTTTAATAAAATTTCTGGACATATAAAATGCGCTGATCTTTTTAAGGCGTACAGGTGTACAAAACTGCCTTACATGCTCACAGGAGTATGGAGTTCCCTGGGAACAGAGGTGAACCGGTACCAAATTTATTTATTTATTTATTTATTTATTTATTGGATTTGTATGCCGCCCCTCTCCGTAGACTCAGGGCGGCTAACAACAGTGATAAAAAACAGCATGTAACAATCCAATACTAAAACAACTAAAAAAACCCCCTTATTATAAAACGAAACATGCATACAAACATACCATGCCTAAATTGTAAAGGCCTAGGGGAAAAGAATATCTCAGTTCCCCCATGCCTGACAGCAGAGGTGGGTTTTAAGAAGCTTACAAAAGGCGAGGAGGGTGGGGGCAATTCTAATCTCTGGGGGAGTTGGTTCCAAAGGGCCGGGGCCGCCACAGAGAAGGCTCTTCCCCTGGGTCCTGCCAAATAACATTGTTTAGTTGACGGGACTCGGAGAAGGCCCACTCTGTGAAACCTAACTGGTCGCTGGGATTCGTGCAGCAGAAGGCGGTCCCTGAGATAATCTGGTCTGGTGCCATGAAGGGCTTTATAGGTCATAACTAACACTGAGAATTGTGACCGGAAACTGATCGGCAACCAATGCAGACTGCGGAGTGTTGGTGTAACATGGGCATATTTGAGGAAGTCCATGACTGCTCTTGCAGCTGCATTCTGCATGATCTGAAGTTTCCGAACACTTTTCAAAGGTAGCCCCATGTAGAGAGCATTACAGTAGTCGAGCCTCGAGGTGATGAGGGCACAAGTGACTGTGAGCAGTGATTCCCGGTCCAAATAGGGACGCAACTGGTGCACCAAGCGAACCTGGGCAAACGCCCCCCTCGCCACAGCTGAAAGATGGTTCTCTAATGTGAGCTGTGGATCGAGGAGGACGCCCAAGTGGCTGGTGATGTCACAATGATGTCAGGAAACTGGTTTTGTCAGTGCCAGTCTGTGGGCACCACTATCTTCTTTAAAAAAAAAAAATTAAAATTGTTTTTTTCCTTCTGCACATGAGCAGAAACTGGGTTTCCAGAGCTGCATATGCACCGCGATCTTGTTTTCTGCTATTTTGGGAGAAAGTTTTTGGATTTTTTGCCATTGTGCATGGCAGCAAGGTAACTTAGAACCCACCTCTGCCTGGGAAGTCTGATGATGCTTTATAGCAGGGGTATGAAACTCCAGGCCCGTGGGCTGGATGCTAAGATTTGGCCCACAGGCAGTAATGGGCAGCCAAAGTTTTTACTGCCACACTGGGGGTGTGGCTTATTTTGAGGGTGTGACTTGATGGTCATGTGACTGGGTAGGAGTGGCTTGAATGATCATCATTGTTCAAGTGAACTGTTAAGTCTTCAACTTACAACCTCACCAATGTCGCTCTCTGGGGTGTCCATTTGCTTCGCGTTTCCCACGCTCTCCTTCCTGGGTCGCCCCCTGCCTCAAGCTGAGTAACTAGGTGAATGGGTGCCAATCAGCTGTTGAGAAAAGAGGGAGATTTATTTGCCTCCAGGGCTTCAGGGAATCCTCCCTAAATTGTCCAGAGGATGAAATGGCCTTCCGCGAGGCCAAAAATCAGCTATCCAGCACACACATACATGCTGGAGCTGATACAGTTCAAAGTGTCACGTGTCCTTCGATATGGCTCCATGTGCTACCTGTGGCATGCCTGTCATAGGTTCGCCATCACGGGACTAGGGGAGACATGATAGTATTTGTTAGTACAAGGTACATGGTTGTTAGGGTGTGCCATTGTAAACTACCTATTGTAGTCTCTTGTACTATCACTTTAAATATTTTGGGCTGGTTCGCCATAGGAGGGCGCTAGTACTCCTTCCCTCAATGATGCTTTATCGCTCATTCGCTTTTGCTTTGCCTTGAGGGGGGAGTGTATTTGCTTAGTGCTTGTTATGGATTGTTTCTCTTTTGTATATATGTAAATAATACTTATTAAGCATAACTAAGTCTGTGTCTTTTTCTTTGGCTTTACCACACATCCACATTCTGTTAAAATTCTCTGCTCAGTGTATGTCAAAGGTCTCATAGCCTAGCTATACCGAGACATACAGACAGTATTGTTCCAATATCTTAGGGCTTGCCATAAAGAAGAGGGAGTCAAGCTATTCTCCAAATCACCTGAAGGTAGGACAAGAAGCAATGGGTTACTTAGAACTTTAAGGAGAAATTTCCTGACAGTTAGAACAATTAATCAGTGGAACAGCTTCCCTCCAGAAGTTGTAAATGCTCCAAATACAGGAAGTTTTTAAGAAGATGTTGGATGACCACTTGTCTGAAGTAGTATAGGGTTTTCTGCCTAATCAGGGGGTTGGTCTAGAAGACCTCCAAGGTCCCTTCCAACTCTGTTATTCTGTTACATATTTCATATTTGAAATATTGTCCTTCTTAATTGACAGAGGTCAAATAATTTCAACATGGGAATGGACTCAAATTATTTGCTCCAACAGGTCTACAGCTGTGTGAACACTTTCAAGAACCAATGATCATTTTAGGAAGTGCTGCCAAGTTGAGTTATGAGATATGATATTTATTTTTTGTGTGAAAGGGGAGAGGGAGAAAAGTCAAGTGTTCAAAATAGTTTTTTAAAAATAAGTGAGATGTTCTTTTTTCTTTTTTTCCTGGGAAACGATAAACACTAATAGAATTGGTTCCTGAAAGTGTTCATACAGCTGTAGATCCATTGGAGCAAACAATCTAAGCTCATTCTCAGCAGGTTCCATGTTGAAATTATTTGACCTCTGTCATTCAGGAGAAAGGATGTGGTTGATATTTGTGTATTCTGGTAAGAACTGGCATGACCAGAGCTCCTGGCCTCAGGTGAGAAACGAGACATAGCTATCTAGCAGGATGAACCCTTCTCAGTATTTTGGTTCATATGCTAGGCTGAAAGAGGAAACAAAAGTGCTTTAAAAATCACACTGCAAGCTAAAACATAACTAGAAAATTGTATTTTAGGAGATGCAGCATCCAAAATGCATATTTAAGTACTTTGCCAATTGAAATGATGCATAGATTGAAGAGACAACAGAATACAGGCAGTCCTCAACTTAGGAATGAAATGGAGACTGCCCACAAATAGTGATGGGCAGTAAATAGTGATGGGTGGGTTTGGTAAGTTCGGACGAACTTTACGCAAAATTCAGCCGAACTCGAATCCGAATGGGGAATCCCTCCCACGAAGAGATTCCGGGGGCGGAGTTTTGACGTCACCGGCAGGTTGCTAAGGACGCCAAAGTGATCACTTCCTGGATTCTTCTATGTTTCTATGGAAAAGCCAGAGTCATCTCATCACTAACTTATCAATTGCAGGGATTCACTTAACAACTGTAGCAGGAAAGGTCGTAAAATGGGGCAAAACTGAACAACTCTCTTGCTTAGCAATGGAAATTTTGGGCTCAATTGTGACTGTAAGTCAAGCAGCCACCTGTATAAAAAAAATATATTAAATAAATCCAATGAAAGACAATAACTGTAGGTTATAGTTCAGTCGTTCACCCTTAATACAATTCCTCATATTATGGTGACCCCCAACCATAAGTCCTCGGAGAGGGGCGGCATACAAATCTAAATAATAAATAAATAAATAAATAAAGTCTAGTGCCATTTCACCCAACAGATCTTTAAGCTGATTGGCAAGAAGGTCAGAGGGACAATCCCAGTGAAAACACCTGATTGGTTGGATTATAAAAATATGTTCCAAGGCACCAGAATAGAAGCCTTCATTCCTAACACTATGGGAAATTTGTCTTTTCACATGGTCTTAGGTGACCCCTGTGAAATGGTCATTCGACCCCCAAAGGGGTTCCGACCCCTAGGTTAAGAACCAGTTGAACTGTTGACTTCTTGGGGTTCCTGGAACGTGGTTGTTTACTTGCAGAGATTTCCTTACTCAGTTATGAACATCATCAAACACAAAATGTTATTGCCTATTTTATTCAGAAAAAGATATCATCAAGATTGCCATGCTGAGAAGGGTATATATATATATATATTTTAAAAAACAGATATTAGTAATCATATGAATAATGAGGGCATGGATAAAAATATGGGGACTTGCTTTTTTAGCTAAATTGAAGTCTCATGTGAGAACAGGGGAAATATTTATTTATGCATGCGTTTAATGATTTATTCATTTTATAATACATGAATAAATTTTGTGATTTGATCCGCTTTGCTGAATTTTTTTTTTAAAAAATAGCTGCTTCCATAAACACCATGTAATTTTTTCTGCATTCTGAACATGTTGGCTGTCGGACCAGGCTTACATTCAGTTGAGACTTTTGATTTTGGATGGTTTATGGTTCAGTTTATGGTTCAAATTGGCTGTGCAATGGTGATGCAGACTCCACCCCTTTTCACCATGCATTATAATAAGGTGACCAATTGTCCTCCTTTAGGGAGGACAGTCCTTCTTTTGTAGGTTCTGTCCTTTTTTGTAAAGTGTCCTCCTACCTGTCCTCCTTTTCAATATAGAAACATAGAAACATAGAAGTCTGACGGCAGAAAAAGACCTCATGGTCCATCTAATCTGCCCTTAAACTACTATTTTCTGTACTTTATCTTAGGATGGATATATGTTTATATCAGGCATGTTTAAATTCAGTTACTGTGGATTTATCTACCACGTCTGCTGGAAGTTTGTTCCTAGGATCTACTACTCTTTCAGTAAAACAATATTTTTTCATGTTGCTTTTGATCTTTCCCCCAACTAACTTCAGATTGTGTCCCCTTGTTCTGGTGTACACTTTCCTATTAAAAACACTTCCCTCCTGGACCTTATTTAGCCCTTTAACATATTTAAATGTTTCGATCATGTCCCCCCCTTTTCCTTCTGTCCTCCAGACTATACAGATTGTGTTCATTAAATCTTTCCTGATAGGTTTTATGCTTAAGACCTTCCACCATTCTTGTAGCCCGTCTTTGGACCCGTTCAATTTTGTCAATATCTTTTTGTAGGTGAGGTCTCCAGAACTGAACACAGTATTCCAAATGTGATACCTTGTCTTACGAACTTAATTGGTTCTAGGACGAGGTTTGTAAGGTGAAAAGTTTCTAAGATGAAACAATGTTTCCCATAGGAATCAATGGAAAAACGATTAATGTGTGCAATCTCAAAACTCACCCCTTTTGCCAGCCGAAGCACCCGTTTTTGCATTGCTGGGATTCCCATGAGGCTCCCCTCCATGGGAAACCCCACCTCCAGACTTCCGTGTTTTTGTGATGCTGCAGGGGAATCCCAGCAGGAGAATACCAGCAGCGCAAAAATGGGTACGGCAACGGATGTCTGTAGGTGGGGTTTCCCAGCGAGGGGAGCCTCAGCGAAATTGCAGCATTGCAAAAACATGGAAGTCCTCGAAACCCCACCTCCGGACTTCCGTGTTTTTGTGATGCTGTGATTTTGCTGAGGCTCCTCTCTCTGGGAAACCCCACCTCCGGACTTCCGTTGTCAGTGAAGCACCCATTTTTGCGCTGCTGGGATTCCCCTGCAGCATCGCAAAAACACGGAAGTCCGGAGGTGGTGTTTCCCATGGAGGGGAGCCTCAGGGGAATCCCAGCAGTGCAAAAATGGGTGCTTCGCTGGCAACAGAAGTCCGGAGGTGGAGCATCCCAGTGGTGGCGGCTTGGGTTTGTAAGGTGAAAATAGTTTGTAAGAAGAGGCAAAAAAATCTTAAACCCCGGGTTCGTATCTCAAAAAGTTTGTATGACGAGGGGTATGTAAGACGAGGTATCACTGTATTAGGAAATGAGAACATTAAAAGGCTTGCTGAGATGAAGGACAAATTAATACTTCCTCCTTCATCTCAGCAAGCCCTTTAATATTCTTCAGTTCTCTTGCAAGGAAAAGGAAAACAGAAATTTGCTCCTTTAGACCTAAGAATGCACGCAAGGCAAAGAAAAGAAAATACCCCTCTCATTTTGTGTGTCTGTTCTTGTCAGTCCTTCTTGCTTGCTTAGTTTTGTTAAAAATTGTGTGCTGCTGTTCAAAACAAAAATTCTTTAAGGCTGCTGTCTTATTCCCCTCCCACATCTCATAAATACTAATGGAAAAGAGGAAATTAAGATCAGCAGCGCAAAAATGCATCTTAAAACCGCATTGAATATGCTAGTAGTCAATTAATCAATAAGTAAAAACAGCTGGTGGAAGGTAAAAACTAAACAGCAGAAATACAGTTGGAGTTCTCTGGGTGCCAGAAATTAAATTTAAAAGTCGGGAAGAATAAAGAGATAAAAATAAAATTTTCCAGTGGGAAAACTGCTCTTAAGTAGCCATGTATTATCTCTTAGCACTGCAGACCAGCTACGAGACTTAGTAATTCAGGTAGTCATCGGCTTGCAATTGAGCCTAGACTTTTGGTCATAAGATGAGGTGGTCATAAAGCAGCTCACATCACTTTTATGACCATTCCTCAGCAAATGCGGAAGTCACAAATTGAACTCAGTGATCATTAGGTAAATGTGACAATTATTAATTGAATTAAATGTGGCAATTGTTAAATGAGTCCAGAAATATTTCACTCCTCCACTTGCAAGAAAATACTTTACTCCACCAGACTTGAAATACTGGAATTAGACAATTTACAACTATGTCGCCTTCAATCTGATCTAACTGTAGTTCACAAAATCATACACCAAAATCCTTCCTGTTAATAACTACTTCATCTTCAACCGCAGCAATACATGAGCACGTAATAAGATTCAAACCAAATGTAAACTGCTCTAAACTCGATTGCAGAAAATACGACTTCAGCAACAGAGTGATTAATGCCTGGAATGCATTACCTGACTCTGTGATTTCTTCCCCAAACCCTAAAAACTTTAACCTTACATTGTCTACAATTGACCTCTCCCCGTTCCTAAGAGGTCTGTAAGGGATGTGCATAAGCGCATCATTGTGCCTACCGTCCCTGCC